>NC_072737.1:85416632-85716632 GCF_026930045.1 Uloborus diversus | reverse complement strand
TAGACTCTGGTGGCTATTCTAGCTCATGTCCATCCAATATATATAATTGCCCTCGATCGGCTGAACTTGCATATCAGTTGATTTATGTGCTTTGTACAAATAAAGACACTTCAGGACCCACTTTACGATATTTGAGATCTACTCATGATTTTTTGTATAGACATTTGCAATTTTTGCCTTTTAAGCAAGATGGTAAGTAAAACATTATTTTTTATTGAATATTAAGTAACTAATTTTTAAGACAACACATTTGGGGAATTCTCCAGAAAACAAAACTTTTGAACGCAAATATTTTTCAGTTTTGAAACTTTTTTTTTTTTCATTCTTACATGAAAGTGTTACCTACTAGAAGAAACCATAAACAACGACCCATCTAAGTTCCAATTATTTTACTCATAAATAAAAAAAAAATTTAAAAAAAGCCTTGTTCACAAAAAAAAAAAAAACTTTTAGTGTTTTAAAAAAAAAGGCCAATTTAATATCAAAGTAGTAATTTTGTTAATTGTGTGCACAATCAGCTATATTAATGATTAGTGGGAATATAATATTAAGCTCTCTTAATTAAAGTGCGACTTACTAAAATTACCCCTAGTTATTGTCTCGGAAATTGCCGAAAGAAAACACTCATCTTTTCATTAGTTTTGGAGATTGATTAATTTTATAAACAGAACACAATAGTATAACAAAGGATCTGAAATTGTCGGCCTCTTTCAAAACTTGCTGGTGCGTCCCATTGCTCTCAACATTAACTCCTTCTTCTGTCACATCAATAGCTATCCCTAGAACCCTAAGCCCATTCCATTCTACAACAACAAAATTCTGTCAACTTTACAACAAATTTCACCACATTTGTAAGAAGCAGATGCAACTGGGTCAGCTTTTTCTAAACCTGCTACAACTTTCAGTTCCTCTTCATCTTTCTTAATAAACACCATGTAACTGAGTCCTGATGTTCGAGTCTGTAATTGTTCTCCTTTTCCGTTGCTGAGAATTCCAGGGTTTTTTTTTTCTCCCGTTTAGAGGTTTACTTTTAGCTTTTCTTCCAAATCTCTCTAACTGATTTTTTCAAGTTTTTATGGGGGACCAAAGTAGGTTGTAATTTTTAGGTTAGGAGATATGTTGATATATCGTGAAGTTTTTAAGTAAAAACCTTAACAGAAATGAGAAGAACAACTATATTACTACAAAAGTAAGAGTGTTCAGAAATAAGTTAAACAAACTCTTTGCTGATGTAGAACTGCTTCTACATGTAAAAGTTTGAGCGGTTATGAAGACATAGGTTAGCACAAGAAGCGCAGAACCACTAGTGTTGCTTCTTGAGAAGAGATATCGAACTACTTGGTATACCTAACTGTGTGCCTTGGGATGCTTTCTAGCAGATTCTGTCACAATATGTTCAAAAATTGCTTCCTGGAGGTTGACAGAGAACGTTGTATCTTTTTTCTCAATTTGGGTCAAAGAAGGACTTTACGGCCAAAGTAGCCCGCGTTTATGATATGTTCTCTTCATCTATATAAAAAAAACAAAGAAACAACCACTGCTCGCGCTCTCCGTCGACGAAGCAGTGCCGACCCAGTTAATTTTTACTGTTTTTAAATGTAGTTGTGCTTAAATTTGTCGATTTTGCATTTGTACTACTACTTCCAGTTCTTGCATATCTTGTTCAAAAATTTTTTCAATTTGTTGTTATTTCGTTATTTTACATTTACTTTGTGCAGGCCTGGAGGTGGAACACATGCATAACACCAAATAAAACAAAGAAATATATATATGTGTGTATATATGTATGTTCCCTATACAAATCCACAGTTTACGTCCAATCTGGACCAAATTTGGCAGGGAGGTACTTGGGCCACCGAGAAAGAACGTACCGGGGTTTTCAAACGCCAAAAAAGAAGCAGACAATTCGAATTTTAATTTTAAAGGCCGAAAATGGCATTGACTCTTTCTACCCGAAATAATTATCCAATTTCTTTAATTCAGGTTCCATTCAAAAACCCGCAAAAGATACCTGTACAATGTACTCAGTTTCTACTAATTCCAAAAAAAAGGCTGTAAAATCACCAGGAAAAAATTAAAATGCACTTTTAAGCCTAATGGAACTCTATTTTCATATCGGGAAAACTATCCTTTGCGCGATCTCATTTTAAATTAACTTTCAGAAGGTTGCCACATTTTTTTCTCGGCTGTGACTAAATAATTTTTTTCTAGGTAAAAATTTCCCCTTTTGATTATATTTGGCGATTTATCTTTTTTTCTTTTTCTTTTTAGGATTTTAGTTATATTTATGGAGGGTTGCATTTAATTCATTCAGGAATTTCTGATTTGCCGTTTTCTTTCTTTGAAAATGATTATTTTGACCGGAAATCTGACAGTTTTTTAAAATCTAATCGGAGCCTGATTGTTGAACGTGCATCACTTGACATAACTTTTATTTTCGAGGTAGACCATATTAAAAAAAAGTAAGGTCAAAGAAAATTTTGAAAGGGAGTCTGTGGCGGTCCTGTATCTAGGAGACCTCGTAGCACCTACAGCCTTGAAATTTTGTACAAAATTACTTTGAGTCCCGGTAGTTTGAACTTGGGGTTTTGTTTTTTAAAATTCGAATTAATTTTTGTGTAACTAATTTTTTAAGCTCAAATTTTCGCATAAATTGCCTATTAAAGGGATAAAAAATTACTTGCATATATTAATATTATATACCGTTGGAAAGGGTAGAATTTTCCGCATTCTATGCAATTCGTTTCATTGCTCTAACTTAAATACGGCGGGAGTTATTAGCGTATTTAGCAAGAAGTTTTTTAGGGTTAGCTAAAATTTAGGCACTACTTTATTAAATGTATCAGTGAAAGTGAAGGAACTGTCCCACAACTTTTTTTTTGACACCACTGAAAAGAGCGGGTTTTTTTTACTCCATATCTAACTTAACCTTTGGTCGAAAAACTTAGCTTCTATCTCCAAGGAAAATAAGTTACTAGCAGTTTTTTCTAAAAATCTCATTTCCATTCAAATTATTGATGTTTTATTTGGCATTCCCATGTTACGTCTTTTGGATTCGTTAGTTTTTTCTTTCTTATTCACAAGTTTTACAGGTTTCGATTTTAATGGAAAATCTTTGGCTCAACTCAATTCAATGCCCGAGCTAAAGAGCAAAATATATTACTAGAGACTGAATATAAAAGCGACTTTTCAAACGTACACAACTGCAGTTTTGCAATGCTCCGGAGATTCTTAGTTCTTACGGCTCTGCAAGTTGGTGCAAGTTATTTTGAAACCTGGGAAGGGGTGCTTTTTGATCCAAAGGGAGCTCATACTGCATTTTTTATCTCTTTCTTTCTATTTGACGATTTAAATCTTTGCAAATCTAAAAAGATTGTGAAGCAATCTTCGAGGTTGGTAAGCATTACCTAGCAGGGGGGGCAGAGCCCCCTAGTAATGTTAAAAAAAGGTTATTTAAAATGTGTACCAGTGCTTGGATATGCAAAACCCTGTTTCGAATTTAACCAGAAACTCAATTTAATTTTAAGCATTTTACTATTATTTTTATTTTATTATATATAATTATTATATATTATTATTATTAAATGGGGGGGGGGGGCGGCACTTGTCAATACAAGGAGATTGGCTGCCTTGTATCATGGAAAATAAAATTTAATGTCATTACTTCCATGTGTTAATAAGGAACGGCTTTCTGTGTTAGGTAACGGAGGTGAGAATTCATTGTGTGACATGACTCCTTGTCCTACTAAAACGAACTAAAATACAGTACCTAAATATACTTAAACAACTAGTATTTGAGACACTTTTGAAAGGAATAATCAATAAATAAGTATATACTTTCAATGAAACAAGTTATTAAGCAACATAAACACTCACACAAGGTGTGTGACATGCCACGGAAGTGAGAATTTACATGTTGTGAACCAAAAATATACTAAAATAAAAACTATTATTAAAAAATTGTTGGCAGGTTTAAATAGATATATTTTTGATTAAATTAAAAATTATTGTTAAATGAATTTCCTTTATTGTAAAAGGCGTGTGTATGAAAGTTACACTTTTTAAGGAGTGACCCATTTGAAAATTTTGTGATGAATCAAAGGGTATGTTTGAATAGACTGCAAGTGACTAACCAGGTACATTCTGATAGAGCTACCAGTTAATGAAATCTAATGAAAATATCCTATGAACACTCACCCCAATAACCACTGATGTGAGCAAATCAACCTACCCGGTTACTTTTTTTTTAAATGTACCCTAAGTGGTAATGAACAAAATCATATAGGCATCGATAATAATAGAATAAATATAGCTGCATACAGGTGACAAAACGTGCAGTAATAAAATTTAGTTCACCACATAACATCAATTGCAATTTAATATACAAGTTCATTTAATATACATTGCAGTTTAATATACAAGCATCAGTTGCAATTTAATATACAAATAAATAGAAAATAACTTGCAGCTAGATTGACTCTTGAATATAATTCATGTAATGTGCTTGTGACGTATATTGTGTTTATAAAATATTGAGGTATTTATTTAAAAATTTGTTTTTAAGGTGGCTTTGGTATAAAAATCCTTTCTCAACAATCGTGGCTCTTACGAACGTTGGCTGTTGAATTGAGAATCACATCTGCTCACCATCAAAGGTCCCATGTGCAACGGTTATTGAGTTGTTTGCTTGATGATAAACATCCCGTGGAAAGTGGTATGAGAATATATTTATAGTTTTTTTTAGTTTAGTTTCTTCAAACTAAATTTCATGAACACCTTCTAATGTTACAGTTGAAACCTTTTGCTATATAGTTCGTAATTAGCTTGATTGTCGCGTATTGTTTTACAGAGAATGCATTGTTTTACAGAAATTGTTATTTTATTATTTAGGTAATGTTGATGTTAGTCTAGAGCCTTCTTTAGGAATAACAAGGCATTCATTCCATTCCTTTATGAAACCCACCTCAGGTGAATAATTTTTCAGTTTTCATTCATTATGTTTGACTTGTCCTTGAATTTACCTTAGTGTTTCTTTATTTTTTCCTCTTTGTCTCTTTTTAAAAAAAAATATCTGTCATGTTTTTCCATGGTTCCTTGCTTTAATGCCAAATCCCAGGGTGCATATAGATTCCTTAGTCTCCTGCGAAACTCACATGGTGAAAGAAAGCTATTTCCAAGGTGCTTCTCCTTAGAGTAGCAAAAATATTTTTTTATTATGTGAAATGGTTTTTTATTATGTGTTAAGTCAGGGGTCTGGCCAGAGGATATTTGGGTCGTTAACGGACCCTTCACAAAAATCCGATCAACCAAAACGGACCTTTCACAAAATCCCGATCAAACAAAACGGACCTTTCACAAAATCCCGATCAAACAAAACGGACCCTTCACAAAATTCTGATAAACAAGAATGGATCTTTCACAAATTGTTTTTTGAAGGAGCAAATCTGAAATCAAAATAACGCATATTAAACCGATAATTTTTGGAACCTTTTTTAAAGTCAAATTAGAGGGATCAGCTTATAAAAAATCTGCTAATTTTGCAAAGAAAAAAAATCGGCACTTTTGTGATGCTCCTGCACGCGATCAATTGCTACTGCCAAATAAGTATAATGCTTGTTGTTTGCTTCTTGGAAAGAAATTAATAGCTAGAAATAAGTTTGGTTTCAAATAATTTTGTTTGTTGTATCACAGCTAATTAGCAGCGGTGTTGTTGGGTGTTGTTGTTAACTTTTCTGAAAAGGCGTTTGGTAAGCACTTTTCTCCCTGCTGATGATTTAATAAACAATAATAATATATATCAGCGAAATGAACTTAGAACTTCAAAGGGATAGTAAGGGTGGGGAAAAAATGTGATCGCTTCAGATAGGGTTACGAACTTTAAAATTATTGCCATTAAAATTATTGCCATTTAGCGTCTGGTGTTAAACCTTTATAATGACTTGATTAGAAAATATTCTCATTATTTTACCAGCTGGTCAATATTTGCGATTTTGGTGCGGTGCAATATTCAACCTTTATTTTGGGAGAAAATTATATGGGTTTGATTTTTCGATGCTAACAAGGATGAGTAACTTTAAATAAACTGTTTTACTTGCCTTTTTTTTTTTCTTTAGATGTCTACATTTTGAAAGACACAATCTTTTAACATCCGATATAAGAATCATGTTTTGTTCTTTTTTCAAGCTAACTTCGTTTTATTAGGATTATAAAAAGTCTATTTTTGTTAGAACATGCACTTCAAGTTTTTAAAGCAAAATTCTATTTTCTTTTATGAGTCAAAAATTAAAATGCTGAATCAATGGTTTAATTTTATTTTTGCTTTAGCTGTGTCCACAGATATTAATGATATGTTTGTCATAGGACTCTAAAATGCAAATAAAAAATAATTTTATCAAAAATATTTCTTTTACAAGCCGTTTTTATACCTTTAATGCCTTCACTTTGAGAATTGCGAGCTCTTTGCATCCGCTAAGGGATTCCGATTTTTTAAATTTTTGATGTTTAGTACGCTTTGTTAAGGGGACGGTGGACCTTGAATTCGGCGAAAATTGACTAAAAAATCAAAATTTTGATTTTTGAGTTTTGTTGTACTTCAAACATTTCTCTACCTAACTCAAAAAACCGCTTAGCGATTGGGCATTTTTTACCAAAGTTACGGCTGCTTAAAGTTAGAACACAAAACGATTTGTCATGACATACTCCTGTCCAACTCAGCTGTTCAGATGTAAACAAAGCAGGAAAAGTCAAATTTTAATAATATTTCCTATTATTTTCAATTAAAATATTATTTTATGTTGTCATTTGGCAACGGTTTTACTTAACTGTGACCGTGATTATACTGATTCGATTTGTTTACAAGTGATTAAGTAGTTTTATTTATCTTGATAGTATTTTAGAGTTTTGATCAGTTTCTGCTGTTAAATTCTTTTTAGTTTGACACTTTATTTTTTTTAAAAACAGTCCTTTTCAGGACTAAACTACACAATTAATGTGTTATTAGCCGCTGCTAGTTATTTATTAGGGTTGTTTTTATTTTGAAATCATGCATTGTGTTAACCGACGTTACCGGAAACCTAAAGCAAGACCATCAAAAAAATCTCGTTCTTGTGCTGCAAATATTAGCAAGAGATGGTCAGCTGTCAACAATGATAATTCTGATAATTGTGATATCGTTACCAATGAAAATGTGCCTCGAAGTTCTGCAACAAAGGAAATTTTAAAAGAGGTAAACAAAAATTCTACTAGCGTAAAAAAGCTAAGTCACGAATTTTCCTCTTCTAATGATGTTGATGTCACTGCAAAAGATGATTCTTCCTACATATTTATGAGTGCTGATATGTGGTCACCTTTATTGTGCAATGTAAAATGCGATGAGTGCTTTACCAATTCTTTAGATGTGTCATCAAAAAGCGCATTTGGATATTCGACCAAGATTGAACTTATTTGTAAGACATGTCGTAAAGTGTTTAGTTCGGTGTTTTCCAGTCCTCGTGTAAATGAAACAAAATGCTTTGATGCAAATAAGAAACTTGTAGAAGCATTCCTAAATATTGGAAGGGGGCACGCAGCCTTGGAAGTGTTTTCAATGGCAATTGGGATCAACGCAATAGACAAAAAGACATTTTCAAACTGTTTACGCATGCTATATGACGAAAAGAAGGTTTTCAAAGAAAATATTCTTGAAACTGCGCGTAGTATTGTACGCAAAAAACATGAACTGCTGGACCCTAGTCTCACAAATCAAGAAGTTATCGATATAACTGTTTCTTTTGATGGGACGTGGCAAAAACGTGGACATACATCACTCTATGGTATCGGGATCGTGATCGATATATTGACAGGTCTAGTAATCGACTACGAGATACTATCGAAATATTGTGCAGAATGTGTGACTGCCAAAAGAGATCTTGGTGAAGAAAGTGCTGAATTTTATGCATGGTTTGAGGGACACAAGCCAGAATGTTGTATTAATTATACAGGATCTTCTGGTTCAATGGAGATGGCAGCTGCAGAGCTCATATGGAAACGATCTGTCTCTACTTGCGGCATGAGATACACAGGTATTCTCTCTGATGGGGATTCAAAAACTTATATGCATCTGTCAGAGCTAAACTTGTATGGATCTGAAATCAAACTTACAAAAGAAGAATGCATCAACCATGTTGCCAAGCGATTAGGGACTGGGCTTCGAAGAAAAGTTAAAGAGTGGTCTACTAAAGGCATAACTATTGGTGGTCGTAAAGAAGGCAGTCTGAAGGAGGACACAATCAAGAAATTAACAAGTTTTTATCGAAAGGCGATAAAAGATAATGCACCAAATGTCGAAGCGATGAAGACAGCAATTTATGCAACGCTGTACCATTGCTCTTCAACTGACAAAGCTCCGAAGCACAATAAATGTCCAAAAGGTCCATCTTCATGGTGCTTTTTCCAACGTAGTCTATCAAGAAATGAGAAACCCCAACCACATAGCAAAATGAAGACTAAATTAGCTGAAGATGTTGTCTCAAAAATTTTGCCGGTGTACCAAAGACTGGCAAGTAATGAACTGCTATCTCGGTGTGTAGCGGGCAAAACCCAGAACAGTAATGAAAGTTTCCACAGCGTAGTTTGGAATAAGTGTCCAAAGGAAACTTTTGTTTGTAAAAAAAGACTTGAAATTGCAGTAATTTCTGCGGTGAGCGAATTTAACTTTGGGTGCCTAAATAGTTTAGGTACCGAAGACGAAGTGAACTCATGTTCTGCGTCCATTGCACAGTGACGTGATAAACGACGCATTGCTCAGAGTGAAACCAGAGCTTCTACTGACTGGAAAAGAAAAAGAATCAGCAAAAAATTTGGCAAAGCAGTAAAAAATAATAAAATACTTCTTAAGGAAGGTGAAACTTACTCAGCTGGAGGATTTTAATGTTTGTAAATTTAAGTTTAACGCGTATTTAGGCTGCTATTTGAGAAAAATCGAGAAATACATAGAACTATTTCTCTACAATTTCTGTATAATAAAAAAAAATATATAAATCTTGTTCTTGTAAGAAAACATGCTTAAATATGTATTGACAATGAAAACCACTGAAAATGGGGTTTTGGAAGGAAAATTTTAAAGTTAAGTGCAAAATTATACTTTAATTGTGTTTTACACGAAACGAAATTTTCTCGATTTTCATACCTACAAAATGCTCCATGCGACACAATTTTCGCTCAAAGTACACGAAATTCATAATTTAGCTACACGGTTTACCAAATATTAAAACATGGTATGCATTATAGAATCCATCTTCAGGAAGGTTTAAAAAACACAACCAAAACATACTAGCAGCAGAAATTTCGGGAAAATTTTATCGAAGTGTTTTAAAAAAAAATCTGAAAAATTTAATTTTTAAGGAATTTACTAATTAATACCAATTTTTCTTCGGGATGATTTATTAGTAATAAAATGACAAAAAATTTCCAAAAATGTAAAAATTTAAGTCGCATGGAGCATTTTAAATTTTTCAAAAAATATTTAAATTTTTTAAATTTTAAAGTAAGTTGGAATCGATTTTTTTGTTTTTTTTTGTGGTACTGTATATATTTATGCTTAAATACATATGCACACAAAGTTTTAAGTTTCTACTGTGAAAACTAAAAAAAAAGTAACTTAATGTCCACCGTCCCCTTAAGAAGTAAACAAATAAAATATCTTTTTTACTTTTGTTAAAATCACGAAATTTATAAGTTTTAAACGAAATTCTGTGCTTTTTTAAGAGTGTCTTGGGTCAAAAAGTTAAATGCTGAACCCCCTCATCTGAATTTTATTTATTTATTTGTTACAGTTATTTTAAATGCTGTACAGAAATATTTCTAGTATAATTTAACATAATGTAGAATGGTAGATAAATATTGCTACTTGAGGGAGCGATGCCGTCCCCCCCCCCCCGCTAAATACTAGAAAAAACACCCCAGAATGATATTCTCAACATAGAAGAGGAAAACACTCTACTTTAAGTTTAAATGATGTAGTTTGTGCCAGCTCTAAATTCTAAAATTTCAATTTAACAAAAAAAAAAAAAAGTTTTTTTTTTTTTTTCACAAAATTAATTCACTTTTCACAATTTTTTTTTATTTTTCACAAAAAACGGACCCTGTGAAAAATCCTGGACAGACCCCTGTAAGTGATAAAATGAGTTGAGTTTGAAACTTTTACTAGCTGATGCCTGTAATGCAATAACTAACAGCTTCTTTTTTTTTTTTTTTTGGTGGGGGGGGGGAGGGGATTTTTAATACTGTTAATACTCAAATTGTAGTAATGTAAAATAATTTATTTCAAATTTGGTTTTTAAGTGCAAAGTATTCAGCTGTTCAATGTACTGAGTATGCACTACTGAAAGTAATCATAGTTCTGTCTTTAAATACCTGAAACACAACTTTAGGTTAAGTTATTTGCTATGTTTATTATTTTCAGGTACTCTCCGCAGGAAATTAATGCAAATTCTTGATAGCATTAATTTCCATTTCACCTCGCCATCAATTCCACAGTGGGATTATTTTGAAACTGAAGAAGTAGAACGCATCTTAAAAGAATGTGAAGTTCAGGAAATTGATGGTCCTCGCCTAATTGATGTTGAAGAATTACACAAACGGCTGTGTGAAGAAACCGGAAGCTTGAATAATGCCTCAGTTTGGATGCAAAGGCCAGTTATGATGCAGGTTTGTTGTGATGAAATAGACATTTTTACTATTTTATTTAAAGGAAAGATTTAATGTTCAAGTATCATCTTTCTTTAGTGTCCCTATTGTATCTATTTTTTGCCAATGATTTTTATACTGCAATTAAAAACCATTAAGGATGAATTAACCCGAGATTGCTCGCTACCCACCTCTTCGCTTTCAATCAAATTTCTCCCCCCTCTTTTTGGAAGTGGACGATTCTTTGAGTAGCTGACCCATAGGTCATGACCTTGAAGGGGTAGAAAGGTGGGGACATTCTAAAATTAGTTTCTTTGGAATTGACTTCTACGGGTATATCATACCCTGCACAGGTATTTCTGCTACTGTTCTGAACTAAAGCATACGCAATGCTTCTAAGAGTCTTAAAATTAAAACTAGGATCTAATGAAGACATTGCATCCCCTGCTAAAAAAGCAAAGTCAACATACAAAAGCTGTACTGAAAGCCCCAATATAAAAGACAAAAACCAAATTTGTGTATAAAAAATGTGACAAAAACATTTGCATGGACCATATGGCATGCATTTGCAAAAAAATGTAGAAATTGAGTTTTTTAGCAAACTTTCAATCAAATTCAATAAACAAAAATGATGCATACGCCTAAAATCAAGATTTTTCTTCTCATTCATATTTTTGATTTTGTCTTAAAAGTGCCCTGAAATATATCTCCACTCTAACCCCAGGTTTAAGAAAAAAATTGCTCCTGTACTAAAAATCTCTCAATCATTTAGTCTGTAAAATGTTAGAAAAATGTGAAAAAGATTAAAATTTTAGAGTACTTCTATGTAAATTTAATATGTAAACAAAGATGTATTGGAAAAATATTTAAAAGTCAAATTTTCTTTACAACTAATTTGCTATTATTCGGGCAAAGAATGAATACATAGTCTTTTAATGTGCAAGCAAGCTGAAAGTCTTGTTTCTAAAGTTGGAAAAGAAACTTTTAATGCAATGACTTGCTTTATAATCGTTGAAGCAAGGTAGAGAGCATTTTGTTAAATGTACAAAAGGGGGAAAAATGCTGATTTTTCAGCTGCAGAGACATGGTGTAAAAAATCTTTTTGTAAGTTTTCCTAAAGAGGGCGCTAGAAGCAAGTTTGTGCTGTTATTCGATTACAGTCAAACTTTGTTATCACGACACCCTGGGGACTTTCCACAAAGTGTCATCATAAACAGAGCGAAGTCATAAGATGAATAGCTATAAAATGCATGCTCATTCGATAATTATAATAAAAGTACAGATTTGATAAAGAAATTAATTGGATATTGTATTCAATTAACGCAATTTTGAACTATGTAATTAAGACAAGGCAAAAATCACAGGAAAATAATCACTTACATTTTATTTGTTACTTTTAAAATACTTTTCAATTACCGTTTGCTTGCTCCTTGAAGTACAATTGGTTTTTTTCTTTTTTGTACTTTATCAAGAAAGTCAAAATCTTCTTGTTTAGCTTCTTCAGTAGAAGAAAGGTATTTCTCCAAAACATCAATCCAATGTAAAGCTTCCGATTTCGTAGGAAGTTTTTTTTTCTGTTTCAGTTTCAGCATCACTTTCACTTTCCGAAGATAAAACAATGTCACATTCATGTACTTCAGCCACAATGTCGGAAGTTGTTGTTTCACTAACTTTAAGATACCCTTGCAAACCTTCTAAGGTGCAACTTTCTCTATTTTGAATTTCTCCAAAAAGAACTGCAAATGGAATGTCATCTTCGAAACAAACTAAAACACAATATTAAAAAATTTAATATGCTTAAACTATTAGTATTTGAGACACTTGTGAAAAGAATAATCAATAAATAAATATATATTTTTAATTAAAGAAGTTAAGCAAAATAAACAGTCACACAAGGTGTGTGACATGCCACAGAAGTGGGAATTCACATGTTGTGAACCAAAAATATGCTGAAATAAAAACTATAAAAAATAGTTGGCAGGTTTAAATAGATATATTTTTGATGAAATTAAAAATCATTGTTAAACGAATTGTTCCTTAAAGGTTTTACTGTAAAAGGTGTGTGACAGAAAAGCTTTTGAAGAATGACCCCTATACTTTATTTTAAATCATTGCCTTAAAAGGTTTAAATGTGCTATGTTAGGCATTTGAGCATGCAATTCTGATACTGACTTAATTGAAAATGTTTTATTCTAAAAATTATTATTAGTCTTAATACAAAAATGTACTTTGAAACTAAACAACTTGGCTGAATCATTCTTATTGATTTTGGGAATAAATGCATCTAATCTTTTTATGACATAAAAAAGCCTGTAAAAAAAGTGATTTTGTCCAAACCTTAGGTATTATACTCTTTTCTCTCTTTTGGGCCACATACAATGAATTCTTTTAATCCCCTGGGAAACGTTTTCTTGAATTGCAGTCTATTGAGTTGCCATAGCCATATAAAAATGTCTGAATCTTTGATGTGTATTCAAGTGTATAATACGATATCATTCATAGTTTCAAGTTGAAAGGGGAGAAAAAGATAATGAATTACCATGTTTGAATATTTTGTTTGCTCTACTAAGAACCGTTTGCTACATAAAATGAGTGAATGGGTTTTAATCACACAAAAAACGGCAAATAATTTATTGAGAAATAATACTTAATAATACTCAGGCATATTTTTGTTATTATTGTTGGGTCAGTTAGGTTTCTATTGCTATTTATTATCAATTTACTATGCATATTTAAAGGTATGAACATTATCACATTGTTTGCTTATTTGTTTTTGCTTTCATTATTATATATGTAATTATTTTTTTTTAGGAAATATCGAAAGTTTTAGAATATGCTGTTAGTTGTAATGAAGCTCGAGAAGCAATTTATGCTAGAAGACTTTTATTTGATGCTTGGAGACAGATCACCGAAGTGCTCTTAATTTCATGCCCTCTTGAAATATTGGGAATCGATAAACGTGATCAGATGGTTCTGGAGGTTTCGCAAGAATTGCTCAATAAAGTAATTTTTTCCCTTTTATGTTGTTTGCCTCACAGGGTTTCAGTTTTCTTCAAGTTTTCATTCTTTTGACGAATTTCCATCCTTTTAAAAGTTTTTTGAAATAAATTGAGATGGAACAAGAGAAAATTTCAAAAGTGATAAGACAAATCTGTGAGTGAACTAGATCTTAGATTTCATGAGAAATTTTAAAGCAGCTTCTTTTTGGTTTAATGTATAATTATTTGATTTTTAAGAGAACTACTACATAGAACCAAATAATGAAAGGTAAATTATTCTTAAATAAAATAAGATAATTCATAAAATTTTATTCCCTAAGTTATCATAATAAACCCAAGTATATTGCTCTGTTTTTTTTTTTTTTTTTTTTTGTACTAATTTTAGGATATGCCCTTTTTTTGTTTAAAACTTTTCTGTCTTGAGAATTTTTGCAACTTTCACCCCAGTGTCTTTTTCACTCACTATATTACTGTTCTGTGTTATGCATTTTTTGCACTTATGAAGAGGCTCTGTAGCCTTGAAATATCAATTTGTTGCAATTTTTTTAGGACTTCTAATATTGTTTATCATTTATTTCATTCATAATATTGCACAAAAAGTTTCATTTTTTTCCATGTGTATCTTGTGAAATCTTTTGTCATTTGAACTATTATAACTGTATAAACCTTTCTATTATTATTATTTTCTGAGCGTCTCAACTAGAACACAAAGACAATAAAGGTCCAAAACTTTCTAGACTTAAACAATTTGGTTAGGGGACAACATTATTTGTGTGCATTAAATGGTTTATCTAAGTGTTCTATTTGAAAATTGGCAGGCCTGGGGGGATTCACAAATTTTGAGCCCCCCTGCAAAAACATCTGTTGGGCCCCTACCCAGAAGCAACTGCATATATTTGCAACGTTAGTAAGACTTAGTGTTAGTTTTTTTTTCTCCAATTTCTTAGACCTTTTGCCCCCATAAGGATGTTCTCCCCCTGCCCTCACTGTGGGTACATAGCTATGGGTCTGCAAATCAGTCTGTTCAGTAAACTGGTCCTTCATAGTCAGTCAAATACAAAAATTTTAAATTGTTTAAAAGTTTTGTTTAATTTTTTATAGTTTCAAATAGTGATGTGTACTATTGATTCTCTTAAAAATCAAACTAAAAGAATTCCTTGTGAGAATTATTTAGTTTTTTTTTATTTTATTAAAGCATAAAATGAAATTCAGTGAAATTTAATCCAATTCGCTGCCTCTAGTGTAGCATGTAAATTTTTAATGAATTTAGTTTTCATTATTTTTTGAAATTATGATCTGGGTCCGTCTTTTTCATTATAAAAAAATTAATTTTGTGTTTATGTTTTTTTTTTAATTGCATGTTTTTTTTTTCTTTTCTTTTTAAATCATGTTTATTAATGGTTAGAATTGGTAGTATTACATATAAACTTTTAACTATTTTAGGACAGTAGTTTTCAAACAAAATGCTCAACTTTCCCAACTGTTGAAGCAATTCCTTTTGATGCTTTCTTATTTTGAAACCAAATATTATTTAAATAACCATTAAAAATTCAAAATGTTTTTTAAAGTATCTTATATAATTAAAATCTGAGCGTATGTACCTACCTATCTATGCAACTATGTATGTCCAAGTTTCTTCACCCGAACGACAGTGAACTGACCATCGAACTGTGTATCGGTGGATTCGTAATCTTCCCATCTTTATGTTTGGCTATTTAACATAATCCTCCAATAATAATTAGGGAGGATATCAATTAAAAACTATTAATTATGACACTTAGATTTCGACATAAAATCCCTATTTTTCAAAGGCTTTCGTCCATTTAAATTATTATTCAGTGCTTCATCTCAACTTTCTGTAACGCTACTTTTTTTAAAATTTGTAGCGTGAAGAAAATCATGAAATGAAAGATCTGTTGCCATTTTTTTTTCTTGAATGTGAACAAAATAAATTCTGGGTTTTGTTTTGAGGTTTTCCCTGTAATCAAGGGACTTAAAATGTTTCCTTTCTGGTTATTTTCCCTCAATCTGCCTCAAAATCACTTGACATAACTTTTATTTTCAAGGCAGACCGTGCAAAGCCGAGCGCACAGCTAGTTATATATATTTGTTGCAAGAACAGGACAACTTCAGTACATAACAATCAATTACACATAGATGATATTATATTTCATCGAAATTCGAGCATTACCATGAAGCTTATGTCATTTAAATTTGCTTCATGGATCCAACATCATATTAACAATAGAGACAAAATTCTCAAAAATGAACTGTAGTTTTTTTTTGTGATTTTTGATAGTTTTTAAAAAGGATTGGAGAAGTCCCCTTCTTGCACTGTCTTCAATTGAATGTGCAATTAGTTTGATTTCAATAGTATCTTAAAATGTAAGTAAAATTTCCATAGAAAAATGCTTATATCTTTATTCTGAATGTGTTAGGTGATGCTGCAAGATGTCCTGCCAGATTTGATGCCCCCAGCATCAGGTGTGATTTTGACTTTAATGTCTACTCTGCGCCACAACATGCTTGCATCTTTATTAAAGCCTGTACCACATTTGACATCAACAAATAATAATCTGGCAAGAGATGGACATAAATCTGAATCAAAATTGATTCCATTGACTCAACATTCTTCTCTTCTAGTTGTCTTGAGAGCTGTTGTCGAGTGCTTGCTGAAAACTGGTAATTTCATTCTTTGGTGTTTTTGTTTTTTTATGTAAAAAAGCTATGCAGTAGCAATTAAAACTTTCTAGCATTTCCTTAACAAATTATAGTAAGTACTTAACAGTTTACACGCCGAGCTATTGATGGAACATCAGATTTGAGCAATTTTTTGAAATTATGTCTGTGTATGTCAAGTAAACACATAACTACAGGGTGGCGACAGATTAGGGAAAAGTCAGGGAACTTTATCACTCAGGGAAATATCAGGGAATTTTGAAAAAATTCAGGGAAAATTGATCAAATGAAAAAAAAATTCCTTGCAAACTGAAATACTTTAATTCCCTGCGAATTTTCCGCCAATTATTTGTTTCTAAAAAAGTAAAATTAATGAGGTACGATTATACAGTGCTGCATATTAGTACAACTTTTTTCCTCAAGGTCAAAGTATTCAATCTTGGGATGAGCTTCCTAAGATTGCGTCTGTGAAGTTGTTTATTTTACCTTGCTTGAACTTTCTTTCCATGCATTCCAAGCTACGAAAAAATAAACAACCCTACAGGCAAAGAGGAAGCCGTCATTAATGACTTTGCTGTCTTGTCTTTACTCTTGATGTAATTAGCATACTGTTACATACTGTTATCACGATTTCAAGAAAAAATCTTTGTTTTTTAAATTGATACTGGAAAAATCTTAAAAGTGTTCGCTTGGAGTTTTTAATTTAATTGTTAAAATTAAATTTTCACTTAAAATCTTTTTTTTTTTTTTTTTTTTTTTTTTGCCACAGTTTGCATGGTTTACTTTAGTTTACACAATGGTTTTTTTTTTTTTTCAGACTTTAAAACTCTTTAATTTTAAAACCATATACATATACATTTTGAAATTAATAATTGTTTTTGAATTTAAATATTGTTTGTTACTAAAGTAATCTAAGATTTTTTTTGGATAGCTAATGAAAGCATTTGAAATTGAGTTGTGTACATAAGTAAATATTTTTATCATTTTTTAATAGTTAAAATGCTGTATTCATTCTCTAAAACCTAAGTTATTGATTAGAGAATAACTCAATATGATTGGTTGTTGAAAGATTTCAATTTATTTCACATAAATATGTCTATTCTGCCGTGTGCAAGTAAAGGGCAGTAACTAAACTTATTTTTTTTTTTGCATTTTTGCATTTTTGTTATCTTTATTGAACATACTGGCTTATTTGGGTTCCGCTGAAAAAAGGGCGCGAGAAAAACGTCTAATTCCAACATTTTCCTATTGTTAATACTGAATCCACCACACATTTCTTGAAATATCTGGAAAACGAATATCTGCAGATACTGCCGTTTACCTGTACACGGCTTATATACGTAAGTAAAACTACATTACTTCTATACATTAACTATCACTTGTTATTCTTGCAGCAACAATTATACTGCTTGAAAATTAAATTCAAGATTATTTCCATTTAAATTTTTTAGTTTTATCATGATTAGATATGTCTTTAAGAGTGATTTTAATAATTTCTTAGAATTCTTATGTTAACTGGTTCCTGGAAGTAAAGTATTTGTTTTAGGTTTCCTACAATATTTCTCTGTCGATAATTTAATATACTATTTTTACCAAAAAAAGGATGCATCTTTTCAAAATATATTTTTAATTAACTACTTAAACCATTCTAAACACTGCATTTTATTTAATATGCAAAGCTTTTCAGGTACGGCAAAGAAAGGAAACCATTATCATTGGTAACGTAAATCAGGGAAATTTGGTGAACTTAATCAGGGAAAAGTCAGGGAACTTTTTTTTTTCAGTTCCTGTCGCCACCCTGAACTAGCATTAAATTATTGTAAAAAAAATTTATTACCATGTTTTTTAGTGTGTTCCATTTGTCGAACATTGGCGCTTTGCATTTAGTTTTTTTAATAAATGTTCGACATTGGGAATTGCATGTTGGACAGTTTTCTGATTGAATTAATTGGTGAAAATTAGCTTTTTTCTGCCAACTGAAGTCGGATTTTATTCTTTTCTTTATTTTTTTTATTTCCTAACTATCCTTATGTTTTTTAAGTTTTTATTTGTTTCTTTTAGTTGTATTACTAATGATCCTAGCTTTTGCTTTAACTCCGATTTTCTTGATAAATTGTTGAAAAAATGTCTACATGTTCACATTGTTGTAATCTGCTCTAAATCATGTTCTGAAATATCCTCTAAGTAATATTGCCTGGTTTCAGCAGGGGGTAATTGGCATATTCTGCATTGAGTCTGGTAACTCTGAATCTGATAATGTTTCTAAATATGACATAGTTTATGCTACTGTGAGAAATCTCATCAACATTATTTAACATTTATGAACAGGGACTATCCATAAAAGATGCCAATTTTTTTCCCGTTTCTGTCCTACTCCCCCTACCCCCATTTATCAAATTTCAGCTTACTCTCCTTCCCCCTTTTGTCACATGTCACACATTTTTTTAATAAATATATTCTTATTAAAAAGCATGATGTCAGACTTCTTGTTACTCCCTTTTTCTCCATTGTCACAGACTGTCAGTTTCAATCTCCCTCTCCCTCAAAGCATGACATCATTTGTGGACCGGCCCATAGTTGGTACAGGTGAAACGAAATTTTGCATAGCTCATAGAAAAAAGTAAAACAATAAAATGCTTTTAAAATATGAGGTATCCTGAGTTCACTAAATATTATTTTTTCAGTATAACACGTAACAATGCAGCTGATAGAGCAGATGCGGATTTAGAGCCATTTCCAATGTCCAACTCTTAGTGTTATTATTTCCATTCCTATCGAAACCTTACTATACCCTTTTAAAATGTAAACTTACTTGGTTTTGCCTACATCTACATGAGAGTACATTCAAAACAAAAAAAAAATGAAGGAATCTTATTTTATGAAACTTAAAATTTATCCCTTCGAGTCGAGCGACTCGCTTCCTGGAAGTTTGACTCCCTGAAAGCACCAACGTTCCAAAATCGGAACATGCTATTTTGAAGGGGCTATCTTTTGTAAATATCATAGTACATATCTGAAAGCATTTTAAAATCATACATTGAAGTAGTTTTTACGAATAAATTAAATATCATTCCAGTTTCTGAAAAAGCCTATTTTTGCTAAATTTTATGAGAAAAAGCTGCAGAAAACTAGAAAAACACACATTTTCAAAAAGTTGAAAATGTATAAAAAACCAAATAGCATTTCAAAAAATACTTCAAAGTAAAACGTAAATGTGTTGATAAAAACTTGTTCATTTAAATATTATTTCTTGGGAAAATTTTTAGTTAAATATCATGTTCTATTTTTGGAACATTGGCGGGTAAGCCACAAAAAAAAAAAAAATTAAAGCCCTATGAAAGGCTGAATGCCAACCTGTTTTCAATTCAATTGTTGCAATTATTTATTTTTGTTTAAAATTGTATATGTCTACTAGCAAAAATACCCGGCGTTACCTGGGTCAGTAATAATGATGAGAAACAATTGTTACTTGCTCTTGTTTTCTGTTTTAAGTGAAAGAATTTAAAATAAACCTTCTTGACGTGATTAAAAATCAAGCTTCTTCATTACTCATTAAACTAAAATAGCAATAAGTATAAAGAACAAAATAGTATTCAATTAGAAATGAAAGCACGACATTTAACATAAGAATTTCCGAAATATGAAATTAAACTTTACATGTTCAAAAAGATTTATCTGTTAGTACTTTTTTTTTTAAATCTAAAACCTTCTCTGTATAGCTATTGATGTACGAAACTGTTTTAAAAAATGTAGCCGCCTGTGTTCCCCTTACACTTGCTTTAGTTATTTTGGGAAATTGCAATTTTTGTTTGCACTTGGTGCGGTTTAAAATCTTATCAAATTTGCAAGAATCATTTTGGGACACTTTCGATAATACTCCCCCTCCTTACTAATTTTTATTATAGAAATATTGTTGCCAGATGCTGAGATACTTTTGGTCAAAATAAAATGGCGCTAAACGGTTTCATTCGAAATGTTTCCAAAATAAGTAGTAAAATTTGGCGATTGTTTGAAATCGTGCAAAAAGAAAAATTAATGGAAGTTTTTGTGCGGTTTATGGATTTGCCTAATTTAGTTGAATTATTTTACACAGTCTTTTTTTTTTTTTTTTTTTTTAAGTATCTTTGATTGGCGATGTTTTGTTTATATGGTGAAAGCTGAGAAACATTATTACGTAGTCTTTGGGCTCAAAAACAGCGACAGTGGAAAAAACTGCAAAATGCATCAGCTACTGAAATCTTTCTGAAAAAATTCTGGCGATATTTCTGCTGGTTGGTTGGATATAGTGAGCAAGTGTCCAATCAGCATAAATAATAATAATAAACCGTTAATTACATAAGTTCCGTTTAAAAGTAAAATGATCAGCCAAATCCATTTATTTTTAGCCAATTTTGTGAAAAAACGTTACTTTAAGATTTGACTTGAGAAAAGCCTCAAAAAATCAGATGAAACGCAAAAATATTCAACAATACAATCAAGGGGAGTCAGCCACCACTCTCTGTGCCATTAGTGCAATTCTAAAAGACTAGGAAAGGGTAAGATAAATGTATCCAGGTGAATTCTATAAAGAAAGAAGGCACCATGGCATGTTTTTCAAGCAAGTGTGAGCAGGACATTTTATCTTTAACAGACCTGAATCAAATATTTTTTAAATTAAATTTTGGAATTTTTCGGCAATTAAAAAGCATGGTTCACAAATATGAGTTTCTTTTATTTTTTAATGAAATGAATAAGCCAGCAAAATAATCAGCAAAGGAATGAAACAAATGAAATGCAAAAATAGCAACACTAAAAATCTATTTCAAATACACCTTTTAAAATTTCTATTGCACATTGTTTCATAATTTTATTTTCTAATTTTTGTATGACATTGTTTCTGAACCGTACTTTTCTTTCTGATAAATGTGTTTTTTGTTCACAGGGTTGCCACACATCCACCGGGAAAACCTGGAATTGTCGGGGAAAATGAAAATGGCCGAAAATCAGGGGAAATGAAAAATTGCATATTTCCAATCAATCTTGATCGTTCTTAGCGCGGCCCACGGTATATGACGACGTCAAAAAAAAAACTTTCAACCTTGTTTTTTTCGCCGTTGTCGTTTTGTCATTCCCCTCTTTCTTCTTCTCCCTGCAGTTCTTTTTATCAACTGTCTGCCATTGGCGGGTGCGCCATAGCAGTCGGCGCAGACATGCGCAGAAGGTTCTTCTTTTCTTCCTAGTTAGAGCGGGCTCTGTTTAAACGCTGCTTGTTTACGTCAGCAGTTCTGAAGTTGTTATGATACACAGCGCATTGTTTTGTCTGCGAGTGCGACTGAAGTTCTTAATGAGCTGCAATAATCTTTTCATATTTTATATTATTTCTTTAAATTGATTAATGAAATCGCATTCTTCTAAACAATTTTGTTCTGTAAATTTAGTTCATTAGACAATTTTAAATTTAGAAAGTTTCTTTTTTACAGAAGTATAATCTTTTAGTATTTTAGTAGTGATCTTTAAAGACTTTCAATGCGCTTCTTTCTTTCAAAATAAAAGAAATCCGATGAAAAAAAAATCTGCACATCAGAGAAGTTTCTGATCATTGCTCAAAATTTAACCTTATGAGGGTGCGCACAGGAGTGATTATGGTGCAAGTTGTGCCATCAAAATTTTCTTTTTTTTTGGGGGGGGGGATTTTTTAATTATTTATTTTACTTTATTTTTATTCAAATTATTTACTCATATTATTTTACTTTATTATTTTCATCTGTGTGTGTGTATTTTATTGCGGATGACCGATAACTTAACTCTTTTCTTTCAAAACAATAATAATTAAAAATAAATAAATAGGAAAAAAAATAAATATAAAAAGAGGTTTAAAAATAAAAAAAGCACTAAGGCGTTCAGAAATATTGGGGGGGGGAGCACCCCTGTTTTATGAGCAACAAACAGGGGAAATATGTGAAGCTAAAAGATGCATGATTTTTTTACAGGCCAAAGTCTAAAAGCGCTGTGAATTCAATGGATTGGAGGGGTGGAAGGCAATAATTGAGAAAGTTTAGGTTTCATATTTTTTTAGTTCAGATTATTTTAGCAATTAACTTTATTTTCGTGATACAGATGTCACAATTGTTAATTTCGCAGTTTTTTCACTTGATGTAAGGCAGTGGCTCCTCACTATTGAAAATTAGATATGTGACATATACATTAATTCTTTATTACAGTTATTTGCTTCACTTGTGTTAGTACATTAGGGTAGTTCAAAAATACACTTTAAAAAAAGGTTTCTCCTAGAAAACAGGACACCACTCAATGTTTTTAGACTTGTGAATAGTAAAATACTGGAAGAATTTTAACTTCCTATCCCAACTGAAAGCCGGTGCTCGACCCCCTCCCCAAACTTCATAAGTATGGGGAGGGGGTTAAAAAAATACATTGAACTGAAAAAACAATGTTACATACTATAATCTACACGAGTTATATGCATATTCATTGCTATAAAATAATTACTTACATAAAAAAACAGCTGGGGAAATTAAATGTTTCTAAATTTGTGACTTTTCTATTCTAGGGCTAATGTTAAATTAAGGGGTCATTGAGCAACCTCTTAAAATTTGAGTAAGAAGCTAAAACTTTTACAGCACAATACTATTAGTAAGTTTTAAAAAGATAAGGGTTGTCTTGGACTCGACCTGAGAGAAAAAAAATTGAACCACCCTTAGTACATATTTTTGATTGTTTCAGCTTGAGTAAATTAAATTTGGTAACCATTGTTTGCAAAGTTTGAAAATGAGGTAAGTTTTATCAAAATTTGAGATGTATATATTAAAGTTGCAAAATGAAGGTGGAGATCGATAACCTGGAATTTTTCTTAAAACTACCTGGAAAATCTGGAAATGTCAGGGAATTTCATTCTTGAACTTCCGTGGCAACCCTGTGTTCATTGAAAAGATGTTTTCAGAAATGCCTAAAAGCTGTTAATTGAAAAGAAAAATAATTTTTGAACATTATCAAGGATGGAAGCTAAATGCATAGATACTAATCATTTTTTTTTTCAGGCACTGGTTTGCAACGAGTTCGAGCCAATTTTTACAGTGCTTTTCTGAATCTTTTATGCATAGTGCAGAAGCCAATTGATATGAATAGTATGTCATTTCTCTTAAATGCCTTTGTTTCCTTTATAATATGTGTTGTATAGTTAGTGCTATTTGTAGAGCAAAATATTCTTTATCACTGTTTTACTGTCACTGTGTCAAATACTTTTTACTATTTGATATAGTAAAAATCCTCACTCCTGCTCTCTTAATGTATTTTCTGTTAAATTCAATTTTTCATTAGTTTCTTTTCTACCTTCCTTGTCAAGTAAAATTCATTTCTGGAAACTGTAAGTAACTTTACTTTTGGGGCAAAGATATTTTTAATATCTTTATTTTATTTTATTTATTTTTTTTTTTTTTGTGTTGTTCAAGTTTCTTCTGAAGCAAAAGAAAATGGCTGAAGAAAGATTTCTCTCAAGTGAAAGAAAACTTATTCCTATTCAGAATTAACCAATTCAGTTACATCTCCATAAGATTAAGTCAATTTCTTTTTGAAACAAGCCTTTAGTTTACATATAGTAAGACCTATGAACGATAACCACGAATGAACAGTTAATTATTAAACTATGTAATACTAATGTCATGAATTCAAATAGCACTTTTTTAAAACTTTTATAAGTTGTATTTAACAATTTACAATCCTCAAACATACTTATGATTTGTTGAATCTGAAGACCCATTAATGCGTCTGTACTGAATGCAAAATATAAGCACATGCCAGAGTGATTAAATGCTAGAAACTTTTTGTTGTTTTCCCATAACATTGTTGCTATTTAAAAGGTAAAAATGATCACACTGACATGCACACACAGCATCCTTTATTCTTTCTGATTGTGCAATATTGCAATAAACAAAATGTAATTTTAAACATCTGCTCACTTTAATATTGATCATACTAGTAATGGAGTTAAATGTATCTGGTAAACAGGAGTAACATACTCCTAAATTTAGTTAGATCTCATTTAGAACATGTGGTTTTTATTTTAGAAGGAATATAAACAAGGAGTTATGTAAAGTCAGACCATACAACGTAAGTAGAAGCACAAATTTGTAAATTACAGCAGACACGTGTTTCGGCGTTACAGGGAACGCCTTTTTCAATGCAAAAAATAATGAGCTTATGGATGAAAAGACATCCGACAAAAGCCAAGAGCAGACCTAGAGCCAAGAGCCTACACTCTTGAAGAAATTTTAAATGGTTCAAAAAACGAAATTTCTTAATCCGAAGATTGGCAAACCTATTGATTTGAGACATAATCAAAAGCAAAACAAAAACAAATGAAAATAAACAAAATCAAACAATAACAGAATGAAAAGAAACAAGAAGTAAAAAGTCACGATCAAAATACAACAATAGACAAAAATTCCGAAAACAAAAATTTGTGCTTCTTCTTACGTGGTATGGTCTGACTTTACTATTCAGCACAATGGTATTTATTTATCTTAAGGAGTTATGTATTGTCTTTTCTCTATTGCAGCTGGTTCTACTCATGTGGTTTCAATGCTACTGGATGAAGAATCAGAAACAAGGCAACTTCGGTCTGAGTATATGGAAACCATCCTCAGTTTTGGTGAATCTATCATGGAAATTATATGTAGAGATGCTTGTACTAGTCATGATATTACAAAAGTATGCCTTTTTTTATGTCTTGGTTTCAGTAATTTTTAAATCTGAGCCCTGAATTTTACAGCATTTGTTCTTGATACATATTTTACCTTTAGATTGAGATGCCAAAATGCAATGTGTCTACACCTGTCTATTCTTAACACTTGAAAGTGACAGAGCATTTATACTGTGCAAATGGTAGAGAAATCCGTGGCTCCAATTCTCAAAAATGAAGTATAAAACCTTGACTTCTGAACTCGAAATGCTTCTGATTAAAAATGTGACAACAATGTTTGTTTAAACATTAATGCAAAAATAAATATTGATGCTTGAAAACATATATATATATATATATATATATATATATATATATATATATATAAATTAAGCAAACAGGATTATAAAAATTAAACAAATTATAAATAACAAATGATGATAAAAAGGAAAAATGCAAATAGCTTGAACAATAGCTTTTAACCTATTCTCCAAATAAAAGAAATTTTTTTTGTCACACTCCGACTTTTTAGACTTAAAAGTATTCAGGGATGAAACTTCTTATCCCAGGATTTTTGATTGACTAATGCTGATTTTCTGGTAAAGAAAACTTTTAATAATTCGCCATAATTTGTTGATGGACATCTAAACAGACTATTATTTATGATGTTACGTAATGCTTTTAATAGTGCATCATAGAATGTATCATTAATAGTTTCTTATCTCCACATCCCATCTCTCATCCCATAATCATCTCCACTAACTAAAGATCATAATAAAAAATTGTGTGCCTTTAACCCGTTCAGGACGGCAGTCCGCAGAAGATAGCGCTCCCTCAGGACGGCAGCTGTTACACACGGACTGTGCGCACAGGCCAGTGCAATTTCTCCTGCTAAGCCTAATATGCAATTTTGGAAAGTATGCATACATAATAATGGATAAAATGTATACTTTAAGCAGAAATGAAACCATTTTTTAATGTACGATAAATATAGCAAAATTTCAATCATAACAAAAGATTGGATGAAAATAATTGATATTTAACTATAAAAATGCAAAATATATTGTTTTTTACAATAACTAAAAGTACCAAAATGAAACAATATATTTTCTACAAAACAGGGAAAATATTTGCGCTTAATATTATGAAATACTTGAAGAATATTGTAACAATTAATATTTTAAAGCTGTATGAAAAATTTCAAAGTACAGATAAATGCTCATTGAGCATTTTACATTCATACATAGTGTTACGTCTTTTATTCTGCTTTTTGCAAATTACACATCTCTGTCTAAGTTCTTTGCCTTCTTTTTCAGCGTATCATTTTCGAAAGTAACTACTGTATGAAGAACTCCAACAAAAATAATTTATAGTTGTTTCAATGTGACCCAAAAGATCCATAGATGGATCAATCATAAATTAAGATATTTCCTCCTCTGAAAGATAAAACGTGTTCACTATGGCTACCAAATGAACAAAAAAGTAAAATTTCGTCGCTAGAATATCTCCCCTCCAATTCCATTACAAATGGAACCGAAACTAGAAAGAGCCACTTCAAAATGAGTATACGTTTCCCTTCTCACTTGCGAGCACATGTTTATATTTTCTTTCACGAAATCCAATAAATCACAGACACTTGACAGACCCCATTTTGAGATCAGACAGAGAAATACTAATGCAGGAGAGCAATCATTTGAATGGAACATAGATAAGTAATGCCATCTAATAGTAAACATTTCGTTCCAAATCGAAAACGCAAAAAAGCGTAGTTAAGCCGGCTGCGTACTACGCACAGATGCGTCTTTCGTCTCTGAAGAACCACCCAGCGCGGACGCAAAGACGCGTCGTTCGTCCCGAACGGGTTAATAAATGTATAAAATTACAAAGGGAAAGGGAAAAAAATTGCTAGGGGGTGGTAGTACCCAAGTCAAAACGTTGTTAGTCTGTGTAGATTACTAATGTTTTTTTTTCTTCTCTGTATAGATGCTATCTCTGGCTGTTCTTGATGTTGCTATTTCCTTGGATTTGCAGCAGCAATGGTTAGCCTTTTTAGTGTCCAAAGGATATTTGCGCCACATCCTTGATAGTTTATCCAAAGATGATGAAGAATTGCAAAACCTTTATAACCGGAACTCAAGTTCATACAGGATTTTTTATGTTTTTGAGTCAAAAATGGTACTTCTTTCTATTATTATTTTGTTTTCAACTATCAAAGCAAAGCTTGAATTTATGTATTAATGTGGAACATTATTTTAGGCTCTCTTAACGAGGATTAGTTGTTATACTAGTGGAGCACTAGCTCTTCTCAGAAATGGTGCTATACATAAGCTTGCAGAATGCCGATCATTGGATTTAAGACCAGACATGTGAGTTGTTAGAAAATTGTTAAATATTTTAGTAGTTTATTGTGCTTGAAGTGTTTGTGTGATATTTTAAACTGAGAACTGTAAGAGTTTTGCATATTAACAACCTGAATTTTGTAAATATTTTTCTTAACTTAAAACTAAATTTTAAAAACAGAAAATTTTTAAAATCAGGAGAGGACATAACTTAAGTTACTAGGTTCATTCAATGCTAAAAAATTCCATTACATTCCCTGTGTAATGACAGTAGAATGTGTTTCTAATAGAATGCTTCTATAACTACAGTGAAGCATCCAGGACTGAAAAGTCGTCTTTAAATAGAGAAAGTCATTGAACAGAGAGCCAACTGTATTTCAATTAGATACTTTCATGATTTGTTCTATATCTCCTTATCAATCTGGCAACCATTTTGGTGCTCTGAAAATCCTCAGAACAAAATTTTTATTATAAATTTTAAAATTGCTTGCTGTGCATTCAAAAAACGTTTATCAAATATATATTCCTTATGTACAAATGAGAGAAAATATTAAAAACATGAATTATTTCAGACCTAACGAACTTAGACAAGACAGTAGCAATTGGATTTTTCCTGATCTTCTGAAATGCTATCGACAAATGTTTATGGGGATTATGAGGTTGATTTTATCTATTACTATGACTCTTGGAACTGGTCACAGAGAAGCAACTTTGCAAGTAAATAATAATTTATCAAATTCTTCTGTTTTTAATTTTGTTGCATTACCATTTGCTATTTTATGTACAAATTTATTTAAATTTCTTGCTTAAAACATTGTTTTCTGAATTCACTGAAATTTTGAAGAACATTTTAAAAAAGAAATTACTTTAAGTTCTTTTTCAATTCTTTGCAAAATAAAAATTTATTTGTTCATGCGTTTTTTTTTTCTTTTCTTTTGTATATAAATATCTAATTGATTTATTTATTTTTTTCGTTGTATTTTCAACATACAATGGTTACGTAGAAAACTATTTTCTCTTTTTAAATGGCTAGGTACATTTGGTTGTGTTTGCAATTGTGATAATACCGTAAATTCCCAATTATTGGCGGTCGGATTATCCGCTGTTCAGATTGTCCGCGGGTCCTTTTACAATTTTTTTTAAAATTATTGTATTATTGCTTGCTTTCAGATTTTAGATATATTACATTATTTTCAGTGTTAGTAGAGGCAATGTAGCAATGTTTTAGTTATAATTTAAATGTATGTGTAAGTATCATTAATATTTTTTAGCTATTATATGCACTAAGTATCTTTTTGTACCTATTATTCGGATTATCCACAGTTACCGTGCCCCCCTATTTTGCGGATAATTGGGAGTTTACCTTACATATATTATATTTTTGAAAATAACTAAAGACATTTTTGAAAATCAATTTTTTGATTAAAACTTATTTTGATGCTTCTGAAGCACTTAAGTCAAGAAGTAAATTACTTTTCAGTTGTTATACTACATCAATCATAATGAGCTGAGGAAAATTGACTAAAAACCCTGAAAATGTCTAGAAAAGTAGATTTATTTTTGGATGCCTCTCCTTCACAAATATATAATTGCATAAACAAATCTTCAAAAAAATATCAGCATTTGCTTAAAACACAATCACCTTCAAATGCCTTTAGTCTTTTTTTATATCTATTAGATCATACAGTAGAGCCCTGTTATAATGTTACTGCAGTAATTTGAATCTGCATGTAATTTAAATAGCAGTATTGCAATATAATACAATATTAATAGACAATGAATTCAGTGGTTGTAAATTTTATCAACATTATCTAAACATAAAATAATTTAATAAACAGCATTTGGACAAAAATAGCTGTGCAACAGAAACACAAACTGGAGCTCAGAAGGGAAAAGTGTTTTGTGACATACAGAGCTTGGAATGCTGAAGCTGATATTGTGTATAAAAGTTGCATGATCAAAACTAAATAGATTTCTTGCATGATAAAGAGAATGTTAAAATATATTTCTTTTTATTAAAAGTGGGAATGTGATAGGATCAGCTGTTTAAAGGATTCTGCAGTATACAGAGGCATAAAAAAAAGAGTTCTACTGTACTCAAGTTGCTTTTCTTCTATTTCTGACACATGAATTCTTCTACCAATTTTTCAAAAAAAAAAAAAAAAGGTGAAATTTCATTGAATTAATTGTAATTATATACAGTTTTGCTGTCCCATATGGAAACCTTAAAAACTAGAAATAAAGGGAGTTCAAAAATCAACCAAAAGAAAAACAGAGCAAATCCAAGGAATTTTCCTGTTTTAGAAATTGAAGTTGAAAAATCAGTCAAATAAGATAAAGTAATAATAAATATGAACAAATGAATTAAAACAGTATCTTGACTTAAGTTTTTTTTTTTTTTTTTTTTGAGGTAATTATTAAAATGTCTGTCATAAAAGAAGCCAAAGGTACTTAATATTTTATTTGACTTGCATCTTGAATTTTGTGTTAATTTAGCACATGACATGGCATGGAATTAGTTATCAATATTTATTGTTTTGCTTTTGTATTTTTTTTTCTTTTGTGGTCCAAGCAATGAATAAATATTCAGTCACCATGCTATTGTTTCAGTTTTAATGCATTCTTCTTTACTTCCTCTTATTTTTATTTATTTTTTCCTGTGATGAAACTCTCAGGATATTAATTTTCTTATACACAGGGTTCGTACGGGTCATGGAAATCCTGGAAAGTCATGGAAAAAAGATAAACAAATTTCAGACCTGGAAAAGTCATGGAAAAATGTCTTGAGTACCGTATTTTCCTGCGTATAATCCGCGGATTATCTGCTAAAAAAGGCAAAGTTTATGAGGTGCGGATTATGCGCAGCCGCGGATTATCTGTGATTTTTTTTTCCGCTTAACACCAACGCATTGAACCTCAATATTTTTACAGTAGGATTCACCGATCGAGATCGTACGCCGACCGAATGTTGTTTATTTTACGAAGCACGCATGTTCTTCCTCGCTGCCCGCCTGTATGTTGGTTATTTTACGTTGCTTGAATGTTCCTCTTTGCGATTCAGGTCACGTAAAATAAGCAACATTACAGTGAAATAGGTAGCCATTTGCACAAGATTAGACCGCTTGCTCATTTGACTTAACTCTGTTTTTCAAGCAATTAGCGAACTATAAGCAATATTTCAAAAAGAAATCATTATAGTTTAGATTATCTGTCAGATTAATTTTGATTATGCCTTCAAAGTAATTACTTTTTCACGTTTTTAGTTTAGTTGCTCAAATGGTTTGTTAAATTCAAACTTTATCTTTTTACATCGTATTATCCGCGGATTATACAAAGCTTTTTTTCTTCAGACCGATTTTAGGACCTGCGGATTATAGGCCGCCCGCGGATAATACGCAGGAAAATACGGTAGTAAGAAAGTAACAATAGCTAAAAGAGCGCTAAAAATATTGAATGATTTAGTAATATTGCATGTAAATTGAACAATCTGAAAAACAAATCCGAGTTTTGAAATCCAATTTCATCCGCTTCTGAAACAGCCGCTCGCCTTTTTTTGCGATGTGATTTTACTACTGGGGCATCTTTAATTTTGAACTCGCCATTATTTTCAGTGCTTCTTATATTTTATATTCTGTAGTAGTGGACTTGCACGTTCTTGATTTTGCCACGCCTGCTCAAAAAGTGTAATTCAATTGCATTTGAGTTCATTTCAACTACTTGTAAAAAGTTCATTATGAAATTTTTCAGAGTTTATCTTAATATGTTGAAAGCTTTAAAATGAAGACTTTAGTAAGGCAATAGAATATAGAAATAAGGGAATTCTAATACTCTAAAACAGTAGTGCCCACCATACATCTTGCAAAACTGATCCTTTTAGCCAGCTGGAATATCCGATTTCGAAAAATGAATTAACTGAAAAAAGCGACTTTACTTTAATGAATGAATATGCTGTCCAGTTACATGGGTAATTAGATGCACCATTGACAACAAAGGGCACTGTTTTTATGAAGTAAATTTATTATTTTAAACTTAGTGATGACTCATTCAATTTTTGTCCCATTCATTACTATTCTGCCCTATTTATTAAATATTTATTAGACATTTAAACATCAGTTATGTTGCATTCGCTCTATTTTTATTTTACTTGAATTTATGTGATGAAGACAAATGAGAATAATTTATTACTTTCAGCAGTATGCACTGATATTTTTTTAGTCACAAGTAAGTGCTCCAATGAGGTAGTGGCACTCAGGTAAAAGTTTTTCTAATGCTCATTTCCGAAAAAATTGGCAAGTTTGACATTAAATAGTACTATTCTCTTCGTGTAACAAGGTCATGAAATTTTTTATAAAGTCATGAAAAAGTCTTGGAAAAGTCATGGAATTTTTTCATCCAAATAGAGTATGAACCCTGTATACATATGTTAGTGATCGCTCATTTATAATACAGCATATTCATACAGCTAAGCACAGGGAATTTTTTCCTCGGAATTAAGTGGCAACCCTGTTTTAGAACAAAATTAAAATTCACAGAAAAGAGATTTATAAAAATTTATTAAAGAATTAGTTGTAATTATATACAGTTTTGCTGTCCCATATGGAAACCTTAAAAACTAGAAATAAAGGGAGTTCAAAAATCAACCAAAAGAAAAACAGAGCAAATCCAAGGAATTTTCCTGTTTTAGAAATTGAAGTTGAAAAATCAGTCAAATAAGATAAAGTAATAATAAATATAAACAAATGAATTAAAACAGTATCTTGACTTAAAAGTTTTTTTTTTTTTTTTTTTTTGAGGTAATTATTAAAATGTCTGTCATAAAAGCCAAAGGTACTTAATATTTTATTTGACTTGCATCTTGAATTTTGTGTTAATTTAGCACATGACATGGCATGGAATTAGTTATCAATATTTATTGTTCTGCTAAACTTTTGTATTTTTTTTCTTTTGTGATCCAAGCAATGAATAAATATTCAGTCACCATGCTATTGTTTCAGTTTTAATGCATTCTTCTTTACTTCCTCTTATTTTTATTTATTTTTCCCTGTGATGAAACTATCAGGATATTAATTTTCTTATACATATGTTAGTGATTGCTCATTTATAATACAGAATATTCATACAGCTAAGCACAGGGAATTTTTCCTCAGAATTGAGTGGCAACCCTGTTTTAGAACAAAATTAAAATTCACAGAAAAGCGATTTATAAAAATTTCCTGTACTAACCTCTGTAATAAGTAACATTAGGTGTAAACATTGTGTGTAAACTAATTTGTAAAAGATAGCCATGTAGGATATACTCATCAAAATTTATGTAACATTATTTGTGATTGTAAAACAACTTAAATATTTTTTTTAGCTTCTTGAATTTGTTGTTTGCAATAGTGAGTTATTTTCTCACATCATAAGAGATCCATCCAGTCTGTATTCTATTGAAGGATTAGAAGAATTAAATATTATGTCTGCAGTTTTATCACGAGCAAGTTTTGATGGTAACTTTTATGAAATTTTTATTTTGCTATATTTTAATTGACATACTTCTTGCATACTAAATAAACTATTCTCATCATTTATGCACAAAAATATGGAACATTATTGCGCGTGCTTGGTATGAGATTACAAGAAATCCCATTTTCAATGGATAAAAGTTTTTAGCTTACAACAATAAGCAGCAGGTCAGCATAGATACCAGGAGTCACAGAATTAATGAAATTTATCTGAAATGTACCAGCGTCAATGAAGTCACCATGTATGCTCAACATTCAAAATGTTAATAAAATGGGACTGTTAATGAATTTATTGGATTTTTATGGAATGAAATCTTTTTAAAGGAACCCTTAATTTTGATCTTTTAAAATGAACTTCATTGTTTAAAAGAAAAATAATTAATTATCGAATGTAAAGTTTTTTTTTTTTTTTGAAGGCTTTTTATTGTACTTGGCCTGGAAAAATCTAAGGCCTGCTTTTTCTTATGTCTCAGCAACTGGACCGATTAGATTATAAACTAGAACTAGATTATAAACTTATATATTAACTAGATTATTTCGGATGGGATGGAAAACATCAAATTTCCTGATTAAATGTTTAAATATTAAACCCATTGTCACAAATTTTGTTGCCTTACAACAGCAATATTAATACTAATCATAATAAAAATTTTGAAACAAGGCTTCTCTGGAGCAAGCATGAAATTTATCCATTATCATTGCTTTCTTAGGAATTTTTATTCTCATCTATGCCAGTAATCAAAAATGGGGCTAAGTAAAGTCACGCATAGGATCTTTATCATGAGTAACGTGTATGTTGTGAAATATGAATTAGTTTTGTTAATCTTTAATGTTTAAATGTGTTGATAACATTATTCTGTTTCTGAAATATTTATTCTAAAAAGAATGAAGTAACAGAATTAAAAAAAAAAACCTAAGCATGTTTTATAATGCACTCAAAAGGACAAAATAACTTTTCTGGGTCAAAAAGGACAATATTTAAGTATTCCTGTAGTTTTCAATTATTCCAAGAATATGACTCCACAAACAAGGGAAAATGTGGCTCAAGTCATTTCAAATCAAACTTTCCCAAAAAAAAATATGCATGTTTCATCATTTAAATTTATGACAGGAAGTTACATAATGATAAGAAATTCTCGACCTGACTTGAGCTGCATTTTTCCTAGTTTGTAGAGTCATTTTCTTGGAATAGTTGAAAACTACAGGAATATTTAAGTATTTTCCTATTTGAAACAAAGTTATTTTGTCCTTTTGAGTGCATTATATAATGTGCTTAGTAATTTTTTTTTTTTTTTTTTTTTTTTGAGCAATCGCGGTTGCTTATTATTCTCATTTGACTGTTTTGAATTCCTATGATTTTATTTTCCCACCACCTCCCTCTGCCAACACCACCGTCTCGCCGACCGGCCTTACGATGCTGCTCCTCTTGCGAAAACCGTCTCCAGGTTGTGTCCATGTCCTACACACACTCATGCCTGCGCACAGACACACACATTCATGCCTTTATACACACTATGAACGCCTACACATACACGCGTACACACACACATGTGCCTACACAAACACACGCTCATTCATACACACACACACACGCTCATGATTTCGAAAAACATAATTTGAATTCAAGATGCCAAAAATTCAAACTAATATACATATATATTTTTTTAAATTCTGTTATTTAATTTTTGTTTGCAAGCAAGAGAGCACAGAATCCCGTGAAAAAACTTGATTTATGTGTAGCCAAACATTTCCAGGCATATCACTTAACTGAAGTCCTTGTCTTATCTGTTTTATATTATAAATCATCTTTTGCATCTTAAAATTTTTTCAACTATATCATACAGATGAAGAGTTAAACGAGCGCAGGGTTATCTCAGTTTTTGAGGTTCAGAGTGTGTATGAACACGCGAACTGAAAGCTGTTGTTACTGCAACAGTTTTAGCTGTTGCAACTGAGCTGAAAGCTGTATGCTACTAAAAGTGTTCAGTAGCATATGGCTTTCAGATTACAATGAAGCATATTAAATTGAAATAAATACATTTTACGCTACGGCTCTTTACATTTTCCAAAGTATAATCATATAGTTAAAGAACATGTCTTTGTTGTTTCTATTACATTTCATCCTCTAAAAAACAAATTAATGCTCAACATGAAAAACTCAAGAAGCATGCTCATGGCATCATTTGTAAATAAAAAATACAAAGAGCTGCGCATTTAATGAAACCTGTTGGCCAAAAATACCATTGTCTGCAGATCAAAGTAAGAATAAAGCAATTAACATATTGAATACAACCTTAACAACACACTTCCTTAGCAACACTCTGGCTCTACTAAACAAAACACTACAACTAACAGAATTGTTTCTTTTTGTAACTTAAGCCACATAGTGACAGTTGCAGTAATGTGTAATTATTTGCATTACAAAACCATTGGAGTTTAAATTGGAATCAAATTTTAAATTATTCAATGTAAATTATTTTTTAATTTATGTTTATGTTAATTTAGTCATATTTTTCATAATATTGAAATTTATTCTTTAGCTGCAATCAATATTCTTTTAAAGATTCTATTCTCAGATGCTAACTTGTAGTCAGCAAAAGATGTCATCTAGAACTATACTGTTAAAGACAAAAATAATACTAAAATGGTGGTGAGGTAGTGTAAAAATCAAATCAGGGGACTAGAAATTGCTCCTTGCTCTGAACTCTAGTAAAGGTAGTTAGTAAGCCTCCTGATACAAAAAAAAAAAAAAAAAAAAAGAAATAATAAAATAAATAAATAAATAAAATAAATTTAGAAAAACTGCAAATGACATAAGATCTTAATATTATTATTCTTAAAAATGAATTCTTACCTTGTCATAAAATGTTGCTAACAAAAATTGCTTCAATATTAATTTCGTATTTTTATTGTAGATCCAAATGCAGTGGCCAGTGACTCTTTCTTAAGTGAGCAAAGGGGACATCTTTTGTTACTTCGACAACATATGTTGATGCTCTTACCCCGTCTCATGGCTTTTGAACACTCAGATTCCCAATCTCAAAATTTTAGTGGTAACATTGATGCTGAAATTTCTGCTCGAATGAAGACACATAGGCTGGAAATAGCATCGCATATACTTGGATCCTGCTGCAGCGTTATTACTAAAGCAGGTGAGAAAACTACTATTTTTAATGATATTTTTGTTATCCCCTATAATATTAAAATCTGTTCGCGTCCGTCTGTCTGTCTGTCTGAAGATCGATCTTCTCGAGAACCACTGCGAATTGGGAGTCAAACGAGATACCGATCAATTCGAAATTTTCCAAAGAAAACAATAGGACCAATCTCATAACTGTACGACTTTAATTAGCGGAGATATTAATTAAAACGTTAATTAACATAACGCTATTCAGGAATTTTTATTTCTTTCCTGTTGCCATTTTGCATATGGGTGAGCAAATAAAATTCTAATAATTGTGTCAAAAGAGATTTTTTTGGCTGCTGTCCAAATCTTAAAACAACGTTTCCATCTAGAATTTCATTTTTAATTAGTTTAAAATTGGTTGCTCTATTCGGACATTTATCGTCTGTCCTTTCTTATTTTTTCACATTCAACGTTCTTAACTCTTTTCAGCATATGAAAAATGTTTCTTTAGTAATGTTTATTGATTGAAGTGTAAGTTTATCATTCACCGGCCTCATATTTGGGTACATTTAGGATGTACGACTAATTATGTTTATTTTGTTGGACTTCTTTCCGTCACATGGGTGAGTTTTCGAATTGTAATAAATCTCTTTTTCCTTCCTGTTTCGATTTTTGCAATACAGTTTGTATCGTTAAAAGAACACGGTAAATTAAGATTGTTTGGATTTCTTTAAGTGAAACAGAGTTGAACAAAAAAGATTGTTTTTAAGGATTTTAACTAAAGCTTAATTGGAATCTGATGGCTTGATATTAAATTAATGCTTATTGGTATTTAATAAGTCTTAGTGCTTTAGTTTCGCGTAATCAACAAAAAAGTGTGTGTCATTTTATGTAAAAAGCTGATTGTAATTGTACATAAATATTTCAGATATATTCTATCAGATTTAATTCAGTTTAAAATGAGCACATATTATAGTTGAAAATGCATATATTTTCATCTTTTGTGCTAATTGAAAATACTCATAACTTGTATTATTGATAAATATGATTAACGTTAAAGAGGTTTTTGCCAAAAATATGCTCTACTGGTGTTTTGTAAACCTTGCATTACGCGTAATTATTTACTCCTTAGCGCTTTAGAAACTGATGTCAGAATAATACAAAAACATCAATTGAACAGCTCTTTCATTTTTTAAGTAGCCCATGCAACGCCGGGCACGCAGGCTAGTTTTAAATTAATATTTGCTTTTCTTTGTTTATTATGTGACTTATTTTCTTTTTTATGAAAGTATTTAGGTTGGAAGTAGTATGTCATGTTTGTTGCACTCGTTTTCTGTTTTCTTTTTTGCAAGTCGATTGTATTTTCCAAGTATTTCAGTATACTTGTTTTATTTTAGGACCTGAATCTCCCACTTCTGCTATTCTATTTAGCCCTCATATTGCAGAAGCATCAACTCCTGATTCCTACCATTCAACTTCATCAAGTAAGTATTTGCATTTTTCAAACCATGTGTAGAGTATTTATATTGATACATAATATGTAGAATATTTCTAGCATTACAGTATAAATTTACTTTTCCAGCCTTCCAAAAAAAGTTACCACCAAGTATTGGCCGATCTCCTGATTTGGGACTACTTATTACAATTTTGTATCGTTCTGCATCAGAATTACAACATGCCATTGATGAGAAAAAAGTTCTTGATCGCAGGTTGCAATCGCTTGATACTTTGACCAGTGATGAATTGTCCGAAGTATGCTTCATTTCATATTATTGTTGTAAATCTTGATGATTGTAATGCTAATTATTTCAGACTTCTTACTTGTCTATCCAAAGTGCTGTGTTTCAATGATATGTTACAAAGGGCCCTTTAAAATACTTAATTTTTATTTGGTGCTTTATTTTTGAAATTCTTTTTTAAAAAACCCTTTTTTCTCAATAACCTCTCTATTTTTTCAAAGCTAATTGTTTTGTTTTTTAAACTAAAATTTAAACTATTACTGAGGAAAACTGACCATCTATGTTATTGAGGTTTTTTAATAATATTTAATCTGCTCCAATAATTGTTTATGTACGAGATTAGGAAGGGTATTTTTTAGTAAGACTGAGATAATTTTAAAAACATTAGTTTCCTATTCATTTTTAGCTTTAGGTTATTCAAATAGAAAATATCTATACTTCAAAACAAAACTCTTATTAAAGCTCAGCAAAAAATTGGATGATTAGTTCAAAGCATGTATCTGAACTCATGTTATCATCTTTTGAATAAATTGGACCTTCTTAGAAGCAAAACACAAACAGACTTCTGTTAATGTTAAAACGCAAACAGAATTGTATGAGAAATGATTAAATTTCGAGAGCTAATGGTTTTTTGACTATATAGAACACAATGTTGAAAAGTTCCTTTTTCATTATGCAGTCAAACCCCCTTTATATTGAACCATCTGCAGATCTAGACACGAATCTGTGCAGCCTCAGGTTCATTGTATCCAAACTCAAGTCTAATTCTTTGAATTTAATTGTGCTATTATTAGAAACATTTATCGCATAAATATACAATCTACTAGTGAATTATTGATAAATTAAATAGAAAATTGAATAAAATTTAGATTAATTTTAAGTAGTGTGTATCTACTTTGCTCCATTAAAAAAAAAATTTCGGTCAATATTTTGTCAAAAGTTGAAATGATTTCAAGGAGGAAAATTCTTGCTATGTTTGGATTGTTTAGCATCATATTCAATATATCTGGTTATTTTGATTTTTTATCACACACACAAACTACAAACACTTTTTCTTATGGAAATTTGCCATTATTGTCCTGCTACATAGGCAATTTCAATGCAATGATTGAAAGTGGTGACTCGCGATTGCTAATCTAGAGCTTTAACCCTAGGGTGCCCCAAAAAGAGCTGAAGGATGCCACGAATTGCCCATGGTATCAATGCATATTCCTAAAATAATACCATTAGAAAATTCTAATTCTTCAAAGAGTATCATGAATTGTAAAAGTTTGGGAACTATTGGATCAGTCCAAGGTTTAAGCTGAGTTCAAAAGATCTTTAGCAAAAAAGCTAAAATGGAAAAAACAGCTTTAGCAAAATGCTAAAATGTCAAAGGTAAATGTTCACATATCTTTCTAAATGCCTCAATGGGAACAAATCTGATATACCCCCCTCTTGGCGACTTTTTCCTGTTGGTGCCAAAAAAGCGTCGCCAAGAAAACTATGTATGACGTCATATGTCATACATCGTTCTTAGCGATGCTTTTTTAGCGCCAACAGGAAAAATTCAAATTATGTCATTAATTATTTAATGAAATTAATGCATTAATTTTTTTCCGTTGTTTCTCCGGGATACGAGCCCTCGGTCTCATAGTACTTTCGTAATGAGACCTCGGCTCGCCGGCCCTGCCTCGGTCTCATTACGAAAGTACTATGAGACCTCGGGCTCGCCAGGACCTCGCTGCCGCTCGGTCCGTTATCCCTCCGACTTTTAATATACATCACAGTCGGATATAAGTCACAGATCCCCTCCGTTCAGTATACAATAAAGTCACAGATTTTATGTGAAATTAACACCATTTTTGTGCTACAAAAATGCCAACCAGACCAAAATACAAACTACCAGAAACACACTAAAAACACAATAATTCAAAATATGTTCACTTACCTTTTTTACTTTTCTTTTACTTCCTCACGTGAGGCAGTGCACATATGTTCCGCTCTTAGGAATATTTGTTCGGATTTTAATTCAATGTAATTTAATATTTCTTCATTAATATAATTTCGCCAATCGGCTAAAGTTTGTGATGAAAAAAAATATTGACTTTCAATATCAGCAGTTTTGGTCCCAATTAAAATCTCATATGTTATCAAAAAAATCTCCTCTATTTTCAACTTGCTAGAACTAAACCATGACCCACTCCTGATCGTTGCTTCTTTTCCACAAACAACACCCCCAATAACCTTTCTACAAAAAAAAAATTAACCCATCTGAACATTTTTTAGTTTTTTTAATTTTCATAACAGAATTACATCTAGAACATAACATTTCATTCTTAAGTAAACCAATTTCCCTTAAAAATTCTAAAAAAACCTCTTTATTTTCAATTAGTTTAAATATAAAAAATCTATTTAGGACTCCGGTACGTCCAAACGTTGGACGACCTGACGAAAAAGAAAAAGAAGATTCATTCAAAAATTTCAATTGATACATTTGGACAACATCACAAACCGAACTCATAATTAAAATAGAAAATTCAACTAAATTAACATTAAAAAACAACAAGAAAAAGAATACTCTAAAATAAAGTTTGAATTGAAACTTTATTTTAGAGTATTCAACTTAAAATCTCCCTAAGAGCGAAACATATGAGCACCTACCTCCTACCACACATACACGTGCAAAAAGACAAACTTCGAGAAACTACTTTCCAGCGTTCAAGTTGCAAAACCAGGGTTGCCAAGTTATCGCCTTATTGGCGATTTTCGTATCGAGCGAAAAATTAAAATCTCGCCAAGAGGGGGGCATATCAGAGGAGAGCCCCTCAATGTATTTCAGTTACAGCTGAAGAATAAATTCAGAGCTAAGCCGTGACATCAAAATTAATATGCAGTAGCTATTTGTATTTAAACTAAAAAAAATAGAACTGTACTTATTATTGAGAAAACAAGTTTTATTGTTAAAAGTGAGCTAATCCACTCCCCCCCCCCATATATGCACAATCGAATAATTTTCAAGAAAACGGTCATAAAAGTCTTTTTTTTTAATTTAAGAAAATGATGTAAAAATAAGTGCATGTACAAAATGTGCATTCAATTTTTCATTTTCAATATTTTTTAGATTGAAATTTTTAGAAAATTTAAAACTTTATGAAAAGTCAACAAGCAAGCAGCAAAAATTTGAAAAATACGTCTTTTAAACATTAAAACAGAATTTAATTAATATTTTGTGTAATATAAGTAAAGATAAGTAAATTTTTCTTGTGTGGTAAATTTCAAAGCAAAAGATACACAGGCCAACGTCACAATCTGGACAGTAGTACCAAAATTCCTTCCCACATCTCTGCAATTGAAGGGCTACAGGGAAGAACGATCAAAGTCCATTTTTCTAAAAAACTCTGGTTAGCCTATGGGAACACGTAGATTATTACAGACAGTATTCAAGAGAAATATTATTCAGGCAAGAATCGTCATAGTGAGTGAGTTTTAACAGGGAAGAATGAGGCTAACTTGGAAATGATTTGAGATTTCAAGCTCAATAATGTAATGAGGGAAATTTGAGCATGGTTGACTATGATCATTCTTCCCCGTGGCCCTTCAATTACATTTAAAATCTGCAATTAGGTTTAAAATTGACTAGTGCTGCCATCTAGCATATGAAAAGAGAAAATTCATTCTGGGCGAAAGAAAATAATTGATTTTAATCGTTTTGTCGCGTTAATATTACACATGTTGGCATAAGCCTATATTTTTGTTCTTGGAGCAATTTCGTAAAAAGATAGAATGTATTTTAATTGCTTAAAACTTACTTGTTCACTCAAACTATCCTAGAAATACATTCCTGTTTTAAATGTCGTTAAAAGACCGGCGTGCGTAAACCCCGAATGTGTATAGAAATCCCCAAGTGACTAAACACCCAACAAGTCAATCACATGTTTTGCCCATCGGCGGACGTGACGTCAGACCTCAAGAGTTGAAGATCTTTCTGCTGGTAGCAGTCAAAGAAAGTAAATTTAAGAAATAGCAACAGTTAGAGGATTAACTGTGAGTTGCTTTCAGATGCAACACTTTTAAATTTTGACGACGTCACGTCATTGCTAGGGGTAACTGAGATGGTTTAAATAGAAAGTCAATCAATCAATCGATCTCTTATGATTTACTTCCGTTCTGCAGACGGTGTGTTTTGATTTGAGCATGTGTGCTCAGTAGATTGATTTATCCACGCAGAGGACGTGGAGGTTTTCAGATATGTAGTAACAAGATTCAATAGCCTGCTAAAAGTGCAGGATGTTCTAAAACAGTGCCCTACAAGTAACGAAGGAGTTTTTTTAAGGAGTATAAATTTGAAGAGTTGATGTTTTTTTAAATATTAGGCCTAACAGGGCCAGAAGGTTCGTCTGGCATTTATTAGATTACGGAGCCGGTCGGACTGGATTGAATCCACTATATGGTGAGGTAGCCTCTGCTAGTGGAAGGTTCCTGTTTTGCTTGAAGCTGGGCAAATAATTTCCTGTGCTGCTGTTTCTGTGGCATGGGTGTGCCTGGGATTGATTGACCATGGATTTTGGTCTGCCGTTCACGAGTGGACGTTTTCAACTCGTCTGAACATCCAACAGATGGATGTTGCCTTCGTTGTTATATGTGCCAAGTTTAAAGTATGGACTTCCAGTGGTGTGATTATTTAAATAGTTTTCTGGAGAGCTACCATCGTTGTGGCATGGTGTAGGGTAAATTTTTAAAAATATTAGGAACGTTTTAGAACTGTTGATGGTTTTTTAAGTAACTGAATCTTGTGATATTTCTCTGTGATATTTGTTTGTTGGGGGGGGGGATATTAATATATTTGAATTGTTAATAGGGGATATGCTTTTTATAAATGTTTGATTGTTTTTGCCTATTTACATTTTACACATGTTTTTGAATAAAAATGCTATTTAAATTGAAATTCAGTTTCCATTGCTTCATTTCTCCCGAACTTACCATTCCACATCCGTTGCTCTACCTTTAAAGGCCAACAACACACCCCAGCACGGCAATATCTCGGACGCAAGAAATGAAGATCGAAACCCCAGCCGCTCATATTCATAGGAGCGAGAGGGAGGGGTTAAATATTAGTGTTGCTCAAATTGATTAACTTGTGAATTAACGCGGTTATTATTTTTATTTTTTAGTACATATCTCCTGCCTTGAAGCAAGATCAGCCTACTGTTCAGCTTCAAAGAGAGTTTGCTAAAAACTCTCTTCAGAAGTTAATGAAGTATAAAATGAAAGACATTTCAGTTTTATCATGTATCCTTGAATTTGTAATTTATTCTGCATTGACTAAAATGTGCTTATTTGCTTGATTTATTGAATTCATTGTTTTACTAGAGGCATTTGTATCCTAATGGGAGATTAGGGAAGGTCACTGTGGTCTCCTAAAAAAACTCTTCATTCAGCAAATTTTGTCCGCCGATTCGGCAAATTGGGAGATATTCCTGCAATATACACTGGTGTGCGAAAGTTAAGGACGAGACGGTTTTTTCAATATAACTTTGTACAAAAGCTTTCCAAATCAACACGTATAATACCGTAAGATCCCCAATACGTAAGGACATGTGTAATGTAAGCAACACTTACTAAAAGAGAAGTCAGAGGGATAAAAAGAAGCTTTATTGAAAAAGTAGCATGGAGCGCAATGCGACTGAAGGTCGAAACATCCCTGTGATGAGTGTCCAGCAAGAAACATCCGGTCTTTAGTAGGGGTTATGATCTCCCCCGACTGCTAGGCAGGTTTCACAGCGTCTGTCCATGCTGAGAATGAGGGTGTCAATGAGTTGTTGAGGCATTGCTGCCCATTCGTCTTGCAGCGCCAATCGAAGCTCCCGAATCGTTACTGGTGGTGAGGTACGAGCTGCCAAGCGTCTGCCTAGAAAATCCCATACATGCTCGATGGGATTGAGATCCAGAGATTGTGCCGGCCAATCCATACGTTTAATATCCTCACTCTCTAAGAGCTGTTCGGCAGCTACTGTGCGATGACATGGTGCATTGTCGTCCATGAAAAGGAACTGCGGGCCCATAGCGCCTCTAAAAAGACGCACATATAAAAGAAGAATCTCGTTACAATAACGGGTCCCATTGATTGAACCTGCGTCGAAGATGTGAAGGTCTGTACGACTACCAAGCATGATGCCTCCCCAAACAAGAACACCGCGACCTCCATACCTGTCCCTTTCAATGATGTTCAAGGGATAATTGAGGCTTCCCCGCTCTCTCCAGATGAGTATGCGATGAGAATGGCTACGGTAAAACGTGATATCAGTCGTCCAGTCGCCTGTGTCGTGTGTATAGCGATTTCTCCCGCAGTCTGCCGCCTGTTTCTTCTGGCCTGTAAGACAATATACCGGTATTCTGTATTGGGCGATTAGGTTTTATCAATGAAGTTATCGCACCGATGACTAATTTAATTAGTGCATTGTTAGTTGCAGAGTGTAACAGGAGTCCTTTTCAGAAAACAATACCTGTATTTGAAATTATGAATTTATTTCCTCCTTGGTGATATGATACAGCGTTATCCTGGGCGAGCTATTTACATATGAAATATGATATTGCAAAGTAAGTTCTCTCGAAGCATAGATAGATTTGTAAAACAGGCAAAACCATTATTTGTAAATTTGCATTATGACAAATGAAGAATCATTTATGCAATCGAAGTTACAGTTATTTAAACTTAAGGTTTGCAGATAAAGTTAACAGTTATAAAATGCCTATTTGAGAGCATGACGGCAAGGAGCCGACTATTCTGACTATGAAACTAAAATACGGCGCCTTAAAAATAAGAGAGAGAGCAACTGAGCTACAGAAGCAACATATATTGTCAGCCAGAGTCATTTGCATGTGAAATGCGTATTTCTCGATGTTAGAACGGCGGCCAATCAAATGGATAAGGAATTTCGTCATTTTATGACGTAAAGCACGCACTTGTCTAAGATCGGGAAATACATCGGTATATACATTGAAATTAGCATTTGTGACTTTGCAAGATAAAAGAAAATGGGGATTTAATTGATGCCAAATATATAAAAATAAACGTGAATTATTGATAATATTATTTGGAATTCCCAACAATCTGCGGGTGTGGTTCCTCGTGGACGACCACTACTGAACCCCCGGATAGCTGTTCCTGTAGTTTGAAATTGTCTCCAAAGTCGTGAAATGGTGCTGTGAGCAATTCCGAACTCTGCAGCCACACTTGTCACACTGCGGCCTTCCTCCAACTTTCCAATGATTCGACCTTGGGTAAAAGCATCCAGATGTCGTCTAACAGATTGATTATTCGCCATTTCTCGCTGAGGCAGCAACTCGGTGTGATTTTAACTGCTATACGGCGTGCAATCTCTTTGCCAGAAATACTGATCTTACACCGACAACATGCTTTATACTACTCAGACACTCCCCCATTACGTCTGCCTGCATATCTGCGCATGTGCTACCGTACATCACCTTACTTAATCTCCTGATTGGTCTTTCTGTCCGCTCTGCCTCTTCGTTCAGCTGATATGCTAATTTTTCGACTTCGTCCTTAATTTTTGCACACCAGTGTATATATATATTGTTTTTGTTTTCTTTATTTCCTAGTATCTCTCTTCATTAGATGTAGATATGTGGGCTTGCTCATTATTTATCATTACATATAAGCTGGATTTTCAGTCAGTAAATTGAGGATTTTCTTTTCTCAAAAATTTAAGTTCAAGACTAGAGGTGCATGTTTTATGTGTATGTTGATTATCAATTTATTTATATAAATATGTTTTGTGTATGTATGGTTTTTTCACTTTTAAAACATAACGGAATACTTTGAAATGTTTTATCATAGAAAAGGTGTGCTAAAAAATATACCAAGTTTAAGAAAAGAAATATATGCATTTCTCATAGCAGCATTATTTTTTAGTAGTAATTGTTAGTGTCAACCTCTTTATAATCAGCAATTGAAGTGATTTATTAAGTTTACATTAGAGACGTAATGAGTACTCGGTAACTACTCGGTACTCGGCCAAATTCTGATCAGATACTCGGCCAATACCGAGTAGTTACAAAAAATTGAATATTGTCCAAGACAAATACTAAAATTTATATTAAAAAAAAGAGCAAGCATTATATTCAGCAATCATTTACAATTAAAAATTATAAGTCAAATTTAAATTTTGAGAATAATGAAGTTTGTAATGCTTCAATGGAATAAATCTTTATTTTAATGTCCCTAAAGTTAACAAAACTTATTTATTAAAAATTATGCAAAAAAAAGTAAGTTAGAAAATATGGAATTTTTATATTAAAAATGGATTTTTGCTACAAACAAAAATTAGTCATAAAAACTATAAAAATACCTTTGCTTAAAAAATAAATGGAAACAAACCAATGTTAAAAGCACAGTGCAGGAACACTGCGGACACGTGTTTTGGCGTTACAAGGAATCCCTTTTTCAATGTACAAAATGGGAGCTCGTGGATTTAAAGGCATCCGACAAGAGTCGGATTTTTTTGTGGAATGTCTTTACATTCTTTAGCTCACATGTTATACACTGAAAAAGACGTTCCTTGTAACGGAGGGGGGGGGGGGGCAGAAACACGTGTCTGCAGTGTTCCTGTACATTTGTTTTATCTGCTTTTAAAAATTATTTATGTTTGGCGGACTAGAACTATAATTGATTGGTATACAGTGAAACCCCTCCTAACGGATACCCCTCTTATGCGGACAATTTTTAATTCCCCAGTTCCAATGCAAAGAACATTATTAAACCCCTGTCCTGCGGACACCTCTCTATTGCGGACAAAAAAAAAATTTCCGCATTAGAGGGATTTCAATGTAATTTGTTTTAATTCCAACTTGATTAATCATACCTTTTATTTATTTATTTTTAATTTTAAAAATATTTTTTTTGTAAAATTCGACACAAAATTGTTTATGCAATGCGTAATTAAATTTCAGCAGGAATTTAAGTTTTAAAAACTATTATATGGACAAAGAGGTCTATACTACTATTTCAATAAGTTCAAAATTCATCACATGTGTGTCGGTGGTTCTTCTTAAAACATAATTGGTACTTAGTAACTCGGCCGAGTACTCGGTAACTCGGTACTCGGCGGAGTAGTGAAAGGCTGAGTACTCAGTACTCGGCTACTCGGCCAAAGTGCTACTCGGTATGTCTCTAGTTTACATTACTTAATATGCGGTTTTGTACAATTTAATCAAGTCCCACATGCCTTACAGTGCAACAAATAATTCAATTACTGCAATAATCATTTATTTATTACGTCATTTTCTGTTTTAGTGCTCAGGATTGACCATGCAGTTCTCTTCTCTGAGACCTAATACAGTTCTTCTAAAAGTTACCTGTTAGATAATAATGTTGTTTTTCTTTGCAGTGTGTTTCATTTGTTATGTCCAATTAGTTTTTTTTTTTTTTTTTTTTAATACTTATTTAGTTAAAAGGATATGCATACAGATTGTGTAGTATTTCCCTTAACCAGAAATAGATATGATTGAAAGCTCAGCATTCATCTTATTAAAGCATTTAGAATACTTTTTACTGTATTGCAAGAAACAAGGCACTCCTTTTAAAGTGCTGGACAATACTCCAAATCAGATGCGTCGTTTACAAGGTAATCTTGGATTCAGCTGTTTTCAATAGAGAGTTCTCATTCCCCCGAAATTTCCTTTAAAAAAATTCAGCTCCTGAAATTCCTAAAATTGTACTAAAATTTTGTTGGTGTTCCTAAAAATAATTTGAAATTTTCACAGTGGTCTCTTTATGATAACTTAAGTGGTTTTTTAGAAGAAGGAGACCCTTCACAAAATATTTTATCACAAAACAAACTACAAACTTTTAATCTAATGAATAGACAGTTCACAAAATAAATTCTAATTTTTTTAAGCATGATCTTCAAATTATTTTGAGGTAGATTTGAAACCTGAACTGAAAGAAAAAGAAATTTAAATCACCTGCAGTTCAGAATTAAAAATAACATGCGGTGTTCCTGCTTTTTATCTAAGCAGAAATTACTCTGTTTGATGAAAGTAATTAAACAATCTACCAAGCATAGATTCATTGAGTAGATCATTGAGGACATTAAGGTAGATAAAGATAGCTTAAAACTGCATTTTGCAGACTTCAGTTTTGAGATATTACTGAGAGAAAGCGGTAAAGCACTTGTGCCAGAATATTGTACTTATGGTCTCTCACCCCCCTCCTATTCCTTATTGCATGCTAAGTATTTCAGTAATAATTCCCTTCAAAACTAGATGCCGGAACTGCTGTTTATTCTGAAAGCCTCATTTGTATGCAATTAACTTATAAACAAATGCACTTACATATTCATTTTTCATTTAATTATAAAAATTACAGGCAGGTCAAACAGCAATGCATCATATTATGACTACGAAGCATGTTTTTAATGCTTTTCAAGGGCTTTAAAACCTGTGAATAGGATAATTTCAAAAGGGTACAAATCTGGGATATTCATAAATTTAAATTTTTTAGTCAAATAATACTATTTCAAGAATACTATTATTGTCATTTTAGATCCGTCCAGTGAAAGTCCAAGATTGACCTCATCAAAAACAAAATGTCCAGATTTCTTTCGATCTGCAGGTTCTCAATTTGACTTTGATGCCTTCAAAAGTGATGTACAGACTACAATAAATGAACCATTTTTTAGGAAATTGAAATCAATTGAACAGGTAAACAGTTTGTTAGCCAAATAATGTGGCATATGACATGATTTCAATAGCATCTTAGTTCTTCAAAATTACTTTCTACAATGCAATCCCAGAAATAACATGAAAAAGGGAATTTTGAAGAACACAGATGCATTGATCCTTTTTTTTTTTTTTTTTGCATTATGTTTATTTAACTAGTGCAGTTAATTTGTTTCGGAAAGATTAATTTAATTTATAGATCTCTCCCACCTAAATGCAAGTGCATCTTTTTTGGTCTGTGCATTGTGCGAATGTTTTAAAGAGGAATTACTGATTATAATTATTGGCTAAAACTGATATTTTTCTTTTTATTTATTTGTATCATATCTGTGTATTGAAATGCCTATCTTTTAACATCCTCAACAGCATTTGCAATATCTTGTTGTAATGTGTCTTACAGTCGACTTCTGAGCTTTATAAAATAGTGATTTTGTAGTATTTTAAACTTAATTATGAATTGTCAGTAAATCGTCAAAACATTACAAAATATATTTTCTCCATTAATATCACCATACTAAGAGTTTAGTCAAATTGCAGTTACATTTTTACTATAGGAATATTTAGTTTTAAAAAATGAAAGAAATGTTAAAATTTTGGTAAGAAGTTAGAAATAGCCAACAAATTTTTTGCCCTTATGTCATTAATTGTTTATACAGTCTTGTAGTTTTTTTTTTTTTTTTTTTTTTTTTTTGAATGTGTGTTAAGAGAAATTCACATTTAGTTCAGTTATCCCTTTGAGATGCACTGTACTTTCACATTATAAAATTACAACGAACGTATGAATGATTTTTTTTTATAGTCAAATAGATTATTTCAGAAAGGTAAGTCCAATGGTTTTCGTAGGACTTACGCCTTTTCTGAAGAAAAAAAATCAATTAAAATTGTTTTCAGTCATTCAGCTTTTATGACTCTGTACATGAAAAGGATTAAACGCTAAAAGATTTTGTTTTACATCACAATATTTTTCTTTCAATCTAAATTTAATATTGAATTAATTTAACATGAATAAATCAAGCTATACATATGATTTCTATATAAATTTTTTCTTGTCTTTTTAGCATCTCAGCCAAAGTAGAAGTCATGTGGGATTTTTAGAAGCTATAGTGAATCGATTAAAACGATTAATAATGATACAGATAAGGTGAAATTTATGTGCATAAAAAAAAACATTTGGCGATGTGAGAAGACTTGAAGAAAATATCATTTAAGAATGAACTTTTGAAAAAACTGTATTTATTAATGTAATATAGAAAATTTCTATTCATGTACTGTCGATATCTTTTTAATATTGTATTAAAGGTTTTTTACATACAGCATAAAACATATTAAAAAGTTGAATACTTAGTTGACATCATTCTTTTTCCCTGTTTCAAAACTCTTTGTGTTGAAAAAACTTTTCTTTTGTTACAGGGTTGGCAAAAACCCGGGTTTTTTAAAAAAAGCCCATGGACCCAGGGTTTTTTGGGGTTTTTTAAATAAAACCCAAAAAAAACCCAACTAAAGTTGGGTTTTTTTGTCTTTTTTTAGGGAAAATGTGGGGGTACTTGTAGCATATTGTAGCATAAGTATATGGACAAAGTGTAAAAATTATCTTCGGGTAAAAAGCTCGAAAACTAGTTAAAATTCAGAGTTTTCTGAAGAAAAGTAAAAAAGACGAAAAAACCCAAGAATGTTAAAGTTTCAGATTTTTTTAATTTTCATTATTACCAACAGTTAAGGCAAAGTTACTTCTTGAGTGATAAAATCTATTGTTCGTTTTTAATTACTACATTTTTTTTTTTTTTGCATTTTACTTTATAGTATTTCATTTTGTTATGCAAATATGCATTTTGTTATGCAACTGTAGAACCTCAAGTTGTTTAAATCCCTTTTTACTGAATTCCAGCTTAATCAAGACATTTCTTTGAATTTTATGTTGCCTGTTTTTCTATTTCTGTGTACAGGGTAAGAAATATTAAACTTTTTTGTAAAATAATGAAAATACTGTACCTGTTCTGTTTTCTGTAGACCGTTTGAAAAATCTGTTTATTTCTAAAAAAATTACCTTGTGTTTATTCGAGATTTGTGACGTGTTGGTTAGCAGAAAATAATTTACATGAAAGCCTTTTAACTAGATTAGTTTCCTCTATACAATCTACAAATATTGAGAAAATCAGACGTGACAGGACTTGATCAAGATAAGTTGAGTTATTTATTGACCAGTTAAAGAAAAAAGTTAAATACATTTATTTAAAATCCTTGAAGTATATTTTTAATGCCGTTAAGAGTTAAGAAATACTATTAAAGCTCAAAATTCATTTTTTGTATTCATTGTCTGTGGTGAAGAACAAATAAAAAGTTTAAATTGTAAAAGTATTTAAATTAATTAATTTTTTAAAAAACTTCTCACAAAATTTTAAAAAACCCAAAAGTGGGCTAAATAATGGGTTTTTTCAAAAAAAACCCATTGGGTCCAACCCAATTGGGTCCGATTCGGCCAACCCTGTTTTGTTACCATTTTAGTTAACTTATGAAAATTTTTGATGATATTATTGTGAATAAAAGTAATAAATACTTAAAAGCAGGTAATTGGCATTTTTTCACAAGCGCAAGAAGCACTCGTTGAGCAAAGTTTAAAGCCAAATTATGTAAAAATTTAAACAATAGCCATAGGTCTATTAACTGATTGTGTTTCTATAACAATAAAGGCTTCTTCTCCAGGTAGTTTCATATCTGCCGACTTTTGGCGCAAGAAATTAATGATTTTGAAAGTCCTGTAATTTTGCGATTTCTGCAATTCTATAGTCATTTCAGTTCGCCAAAGGTCAGCCACACAAATCTTTGTCTTTTTGGATACTACTCTTTGGTATAAATTTACTAAAATATATACAACTGTGGCTCACTGTTGGCGCAAGAAGATTTCAACGGTCAAAGTTGCAGGAAAAAAACTTTTTTGTGCAACTTTGAGCGACCCCTGACCTCTGCGTAAGTGGTCCACCACAACTAATTAAGTACTAACACATATCGAGGATATAGCAGAATACAAAATAATAAAAATAATTGCCAGTGCCACACTTCACTCTTAAAACAAAAAGTATTGGCCTACGAATGTAGTTCTATGTTTTTCTTGAAAAAACGAATCAAGTCCAACTTTGACCTCCAAAGACTTCATGAAATTTTTTTTTTTTTTTTTGCAAAAATAAAAAAAACATGTTTAGTAGTTTTAAATAAGGAACATATCCTGAAAATTTCAGCAAAATCAAAAATGTCAACTATCCAGCCTGCCTGATCCTTAAAAAAACTGGCTCTTAATTATTTGAAATGAATATTTTTTTGTAACAGAAAAAAGTAAGGTAGTTTTAAAAACTAAAAAAAAAAAAAATGCTTTTGTAGCAAAATGAAGTAAAAAATAATCTTTGGATCATAAGTATATTAAGTAATTGACCAAACACTAATTTTTTACGTAATAAAAAAAAAAGTGGGGCGTTTGGTATCAATTGTCTGGAATTTCTTCCATTTGTTGCCCATGCAAAAATGTAAATAAACAGCACCCCATGGTGTTTTATATTACATTAAAATTACATATTTGGTCAATTACTTTATATACTTGTCACCCAAAGATAATTTTTTACTCTTTTAGTTCATTTTGCTACAAAAGCATTTTTTTTTTTAGTTTATTAAACCAGGGTTTAAAAGATATTAACAGTTCTGTAAAATTTTACACAAATCAAAATTAAAAGTCTTTCTCCAGTCATAACAGTCCAGAACAATACTTGTTTTGTTAAAAAAAGCTTATTTCTTTATGCAAGATAATTTGATTACCTCTGCCAACACATCATCCTTTGCTTGTGTCCTTAAAGCATTTCGATGTTGCTGAAAAGCAGATTATTACTGTCCTAACCAAAAAGTGTCTCATCGACTGTTTTCAGCATGAGATATAGAAGGGACGAAAAAGGAGAGAGTACTCGGCATTTTCTGATTATGTGTTCAGTTAATGCTATCTATTTTCTTATGAATAAAGTTTTATAACTCCTTATCACCAACACTCCTCAGAGCTTGACAGCATTTGTAGACGATCCACTGAAGAAAAATTCCCAAATTCAATTTAATGTATTTTTAATTATAATTGCAGAAGATTGAAAGTCTGAGAATACGTAGACTTCTGCATAGTAGCAGAATCTGAAATTTAAAGATATTTTTAAGCATTAAAAAGCAAATCTTCTTACATGAAAACTCTGAAAAATATGAGTAAGGCACATCTTAAAAATAATCTTAAAAGGAATTCTGTACCTTTAGTCCAATTTTGTAAGATTTTATCTTATGGTATGTTTATATTAATAAAGATTATATATCAAAAAGATACTTTTGATAAGACACTTTTTATTAATTTAAGGACTTTTAAATTTTCTTTATTTGCATTTTGTTACCAAAATGCTTTTGCACTGTTAGTAGTATTCTAAACAATTTTAGGGATAGGAAAACCAATAAAAGAACATAATTTCTGCTTTTTTTTTTCCCCCAAGAAGATACAAAAGCCATCCCTAACTGTTAAGCAGATTTTATTGAACATACGAAAGAAGTTAAGTTTATTGAAGTTTTAGCACTTAAATATGATTTTATGAAATAAATGTAACAGAAACAGAGTTGGAACATAAAATTTTGAAAAACAGTGCATTAGAAGTATTTAAAAGTCTTCTTACTACATTGATATTGAGCAGATTGTTTCAAAAGTTTTATATTTTATAGAGTTTATGTACTAGAGGTGTCAAATTACATTTTGAAGGAAAAATTCTCCGTTGATTTATCATTTGAGAGGCACTTGGACAGAGGCTGAGTTTCTGCTTATCGAGTTCTCTCAGTTTACATTACCTTGGATAATCGAGACTGTTGTGATCACTTTCAAGTATTGAAGGAAAGACACATCCACATAATATATGACATAAATATTTAAATAAATCATTTATTGCATTAAAAAAATTACACAAAAAGTTGAAATTTGTGTGCAAAACTGCACTGAAAACAAATTGGAAGTGATGATAGCACTTAAAAAAATCAAAATCCAAAGTCTATTTCTGATTTTTATACTTCCAATTTTTTTGAGATCGAGATAGTTTCATATGATCACATGCTTCTTTAGATTTTTGCTCTCTCATTCTGTAACAAAAATTATTACAAATAATATAAGTATAACATACAAATCTATAGTGTCCATTGATAAAATATTAAGCTTAAAATTATGTTTCTGATATCTATATAAATGGAGTATTTAGTGTAGGGGTAAGTAAGGGATCCCTAGAGAGGAACAAACTACCCTTAATTGAAATGTCAGTAATCCTAAATGTTAAAAAAACATTTGCTCAATTTTTTTTTGGAGAGCCACACTAGGCCAGTAAATTTAGGAATTTTTGCACCACAAATTTATAATTAAATATTTTCAGCATTAGTTCCTCATAGCATGTAGATTCCTAATCAATCCTAAAAAGTCCTCTAAATTTGTATGTGACCTTCCATCAAAAAGATGGCCGTCTGCTACTTTTTGTTTTCCTTATAACTTAATCAAATATTAAGATTTTTCCGTTCTAAAAAAAGACTGTATGCTCTTAAAGTAATACTGTTTTGATATATAATGCAAAATAACCAATAAAAAAGTTCAAACAATTGTTTTGATACTAAAAGCAAAAATTTCTATTTTCTACGTAAAAAGCAGCAGAACAAATAAACTTCTAAAATAAAGAATTTTTGATGGTATTCTTTTTAAAATATTAACTAAAAAATGATAAATTCCATACATTGAAACACCAAGTAGCTTTTATGCCATTTCTGAAAGAAGTCTTGCTATTTCTAGCCTTCAAATGAGAATAGGATAAGGGGAAAAAAAAGTGACCTTAAAGAATTTTCAAAAACATTGCAAAATATTATTCATTTAGTACTTTAAAAACTGGCACATGATATCTGATTGGAAAAAAATGAAAAATATATAAAGAGAAGATAGTAATGTCAGAAAAAATGTGGAAAAAAAAAGCACCATCATTCAACATCATTGTCATCCTCATCTTTGAAACTGTTCACAGACAATGCATCTTCCAAGTTTCACCTAAACAATGCACACAAAACTTGGAACATTAAAGATCTGCATTTTCATTGGCATTGAGATCACAGTCTCACATAATTACAGTTCTTTTGAAGTTGCAAAACATTAACTAAAAAGGGGACGAACGAAAGAACGGGAAGTGACGAAAGCATTGTGCGCAGTCCACCTTTCATAAAACACATCCTTTTTCAATTAGATTCATGTTTTTCTTCAGCCACTATTGGTACTTGAGGATAAACACAAAGTTAATGCTGTGAAGCTGCTGCACTTGTGGGTGGAATAGTTGCCAGGTTTTAAATTCGAACAACGAGTTTTGGTTACTTAATTATTATTGCGGTTGTATTGTCTAGCGTTTAGAAAATTAAGCCTTCCCCAATCAACAAGATGTTTCAGGAAAATTTCTGCAGTCTTAATGACCTCTCTGGATCAAGCTGGAACACTATTCAACTGTGAGATCAAATGAAGCAATTTGAGGTTTTCCTGTAGCAACTTAAAACTCTAGATTTCCCCTTTCTGAATATTGCCGGCGTAAAGTCACATTCTGTGGCTGCGTGGAGAAAAAGAAAAGGATCCTTCAAGGGACCGAAGGTTCCTTGTACTTTCAATAGAATATAACATTTTTCTTTGTAATAAATTGGTTTGAGGGTAAAAATATTGTGATGTTCCAGACATACATCTTTCACTTAAAATCAAGAGCAGATCTACATCAGTACCTATTACTGCGACTGGTCTGAAGCTGTTTTGGCATGTTATTGCAGTTGAGCGAATCAATACATTGGCTTCCCTACCCACATGTACAACAGTCATTCCTCCTAATCGGAAATTTTCTATCAAAATTAGAATTGATCTTGATTTGTTTTCAGAATTCCGCAGTCTATATAGTCTTTAAAACTACTTGTTCTTCAAAAAGCAGTAGTCTCAGACATTTTCGACATTGCTCTTCTTTGTTTCTTCCTAATGTTGATAATGCATACGCGTATCCATTAAAAAACCACTGCTTCACATAAAGAGAAGCTTTTTTCTGAAGATACCTGAATTGAAATTTGAGGCATATGTCTTTTTATTATATGTCTGACTCTTTCCATGCCAATGCATGCATAAGAAACCCTTCAACTTTAATGGACAAATAGATTGGTGGTGGCTTAACACAAGGTTTTAATTAGGATTATTTTCAAGGTGTAAAATTACTTCTTTATATTTTTAGAGAAATGGAATATATGAAAACTTTGTAAGTCCATAATGTTCAATTCCATAAAAAAACTTTCTAAAAATGGAAAATGTCAGCTCAAGAGGAGATAGATATATTCTGCTCTAATTTTAAATATTTAGAATGTTTGACATTCTTTAAATTAAAAAAAGGAAAACATTCAATTTGTATTTACTAATATTTTGAGAAATCCAACTGCTCTTTTTGCCCTTTTCTATGAAGCCAAGCTTTTATATAAAATACAAAACATTTAAAATAAGCTCAGCTAAATTTAGGGTGCATTTCCGAATTTCAATGTTTGAAATATGCTTGTTAAAGCATGAAAAATATCTGCCTAAGCATGTAGCTATCGTTAGGCCTAAAGATAGACAATTACCTTCAATTTCTCCAATCCTTCCTTTATGTGTCGTCCATACTCTGGATCAGCTTGGGTGAAGTTTTTAACTGCTCTTTCTTGAATGAAATCCTTAGCGTCGACCAAATGGTTAACAATATTGCTCACCAAACGAGCTCTTTCAGCATCATTCAAAGTCTAAAAAGAAAAAATAATAATAATAAACATCTGCGTCTAGCGATGGATGGACGCTTCAGGCCCTTTTAATTTGAATGCTGGCAAGTTGCAATCAAAAGATGTTTTCGCAATTTGAATTGCGATTACATCTTGGCACGTTAGTAGTGCAATAGCATGTTCTTCATCAGTTAGTTTTTGCATGACAAAACTATGAGGTATGAACCAAGCTAAGGTAAGGAGGAAGTTGGGAAGGTATAAACGAACTCCCTAATTTCGTATATAAATTTGATTCCATTATATTATAAGAATCAATTGAACTTTATTAACATGACATATAACGTTATTACACTTCAAGAAGTCGTCGCTCAATTAAATTAAAAATCTATCGAACCCAGTCTCGTGAGTAATTGACTTTTCAACAATGAGATGTTGCCATCTAGCAGTTTGTGTAAAATGAAATAAATATATTTAACAATTGAAATACATTACAAATATGGATGAGTGTTGCCTTATATATTACTAGAGATGATCATTGCGTGGGAACATTGAAAAAGGAACCAGAGTGTCAATAGCGGTCAAGTAAAAATAAGCAATTCGGAATGCTCAAAAAAAAAAACCTCTTTTAAAAATAATTATCTGAATGCAGAGGCTTTTATTTAATCAAAGAATAGAGAAGGAACAGGCAGAATTTGCCTATGAAATCAAGCTTTTTAAAAACACATGAAAGCATAATGAAAACCGTGTAAAAGTTATTTTATTTTCCTTAAAATAATAAGTTAAAAAATATATTTGAAAACATTTTAAAGATTTGAAAAAAAAAAAAACTCACCTTGGCATCAAAATTATTAGAATTTGAAAGTATATCTTCAGCAATTTGAAATCTTTGAATAGAATTATCAGAAAAAAATGAATGATGAAAATTTGAATTAAATATTTAATGAAATGAAGTTGTGACAACATTACCTGCTTTGTAATGTTGTCACAAGTGTATATCCTCACCTCAGAGCAACAGTAAGATATTGTTACAAATCCTGTAAATAGTAATTATTGTAGTAACGTAACCTGTAAATAGTTTCCCGTAATGAATATACAACCCCTTTTTCATATGGCTAAAATATACGACCCCTATTCCCTTTTTGTTCATTGATAAAAATTTGATAACGGTCAACGCATTTCGAGAAGCGTGTGGAATATTTGAGAAAATTCTTTTCGGTGTATTTAAGCCGTTAGCGATGGATAAACAGGGAGTTTCGATTCAGATTTCGAACTGAGTGTGTGTATTAGCTCTGTTTATAGCGAGGCATTTCGCTGTGTTGTTTTCGTATTTGGAAGTAAATACGTGTGTAAACGTTGAGTTTACGGTGTTGCGTGATAATTGCTTAATTGCTGATGAATAGTTTTGCAGTTGTTGACGATCTTTCCTGTACATAGTGTAAATAAATTTCCTGTGCTTTTATCAAGAACTGTGTCTTCATTTCAAGAAAGTGGAAGTCGCACCGAATCCGTTACAATTTGGCGCCCAACGTGGGGCTACTTCAGGACTTTCTTGCAGTAAGTGTGACTTTGGACATTTCTTCATAAAAACTTTTTGAATTTGGACTTTAATTTTATGGTGATTACTCGCGCAATGGATGAACAATTAAAACAACTGCTTGATGCAATCAACTCTGTTAAAAATGAATTGGCGGCTAATCAAGACCAATTAAAAAGTGATTTGACTGAAAGTTTTACTGCAAATCAAGAACAATTAAAAAATGATATGGCGGCTAATCAAGAACAATTAAAAAATGATATGGCGGCTAATCAAGAACAATTAAAAAATGATATGGCGGCTAATCAAGAACAATTAAAAAGTGATCTGACTGCAAGTATGTTGGCAAATCAAGACCAGTTAAAAAGCGATTTAACGGTGCTGAAAAAGGACTTAACGTCTAACCAAGAAAAAATTAAAAACGACCTTATTTCGGTAAAGACTGTGATGGAAAATAAATTTAATGACATAGAGCATCGAGTTGATGCTATTGAAGAAAAATTTAATACCGTTGAAAGCCGATTCAATGCTGTAGAAAATAAATTTGAAGATGAAGATAGAAGATTTCATCTATTTAAAGAAGAGATCTTTAAGGACGTGGAAAGGAGATTGGCGACCGCGGAAAGCAGCTCTGTACAGTTTGGCGCTTCCACGTCGGTTGCTCGACCGTCCATTAAACTTGCCACATTTGATGGGAAAACTTCGTGGCAAGTTTACAAAACTCAATTCATGATAGTGGCGGAAGCGAACGGATGGGACTCTGCTACCAAGGCCTGTCATCTTGCAGCATCCCTGAGAGGTGACGCAGCGGACATTCTCCAGACCCTTCCGGACAGCCAGCGCCTGGATTTCGCCGCCCTCACAGCTGCGTTGGAGCTTCGCTTCGGTGAGAAGTGCCAGAAAGATTTCAGCCGACTCCAGTTGAAGTCCCGTTTCCAGAAAACTGGGGAAACCCTGCAAGAGCTTGCGGCGGACATCGAGAGACTGTCTCATCTTGCTTTTTACGACTGCCCTGCGGATGTTCGAGACAACCTGGCACTCAACTACTACATCGACGGGGTTCGAGATCCGGAAATCCAGAAAGCTCTACGGATGGCGGATGTCAAAGACCTGAATTCTGCTGTTGTGTATGCGATGAGATACGAGGCCGCCCAAGAAGCAACCCGTGTGGATCGCCATCTAATCCGGACTCAGGAAGCTGATGAGTCTGATTCCAGGTCGTCCCACCTCGCTGAACTTGAGAGACAACTCGGTGACTTGACAAGACATCTGAGCAACATAACAGCCCAAAAGAAACAAGAGCAGAAGTGCTGGAAATGCGGTAGTGAAGGACACCTGCGAAGGAGTTGTCCTACTCGCCAAGCTACGCGAGGGAAGGAAATCACCACCACTAAAGCTCTGCAGATTTCCTCTTCTAGTAGTGGCAGTGATGGACTTTTCATTTACGCACATGTAAATGGGAACCCCTGCAGACTGATTGTTGACACTGGAGCCAATGTGACAATCATTAGGACAGATGTGGCTCGTGAATTTGGATTGAAACTGCTGTGGACATCGCCACGCGTAAGTCTCCAGACTGTGACAGGTGACAAGATCGAGATTGACGGTAAAGTGGACTTGGAAATAGTGTTTGGGAATGCCACCTACCATCATACGGCATTCGTCGCTAACATCACGGACCCCTTCATTCTCGGATTGGACTTTTTGAAGAAATATGACTTCACTCTCGACTTCAAGACTAATGAGCTGCACTCGATGAGAGAAGACATAGCCGTTTTCCCTGCAGAAAGTGATATAAAATCCGCTCATCAAATAATAGCCCAAACAGATATATCGATTCCCTCAAGGTCAGAATCATTAATACCTGGCTCCCTTGCAGAAAGCAATAGCTTTCGATTTGGAATCATTGAATACCCTAACCTAAGCAATTACTTAAAAGGAGTGCTGGTAGCATCTACGCTTGTGGACCTTTCTAGGGATGTAATTCCTGTGAGAGTCGCCAACGTGAGTGAAAGGCCAAGGAATATCCGGAAAGGTGAAGTGTTAGCAACTTGTACTCCAGTAAACTGCATCATTAGAAGAATCAATTCCCCCGAGAATGTGTCTTCTGAGTCCTTGACATCGAAGTTAATTGGGAGTGCACCCTTATCGAAGGATCAAAGAACTGCTGCGGAACAATTGGTGGACGACTTCAAGCATCTGTTTTCATCTACATCGGAGGATGTTGGCCGTACGAATTTAACGCAGCATAGGATTTACACTGGAGAACACCCCCCTATTAAACAGCATCCAAGACGACTACCGTTCGCTAAGAAGGAAGAGGTTGAAACCCTTCTGAAAGAGATGAAGGAGAATGATGTAATCGAACCTTCATCCAGTCCTTGGGCCTCTCCCATCGTCTTGGTCCGAAAGAAAGATGGCTCCACCAGATTTTGTGTCGATTACCGACGGCTGAATGAAATCACCAAGAAAGACAGTTACCCTCTTCCACGGATAGACGACACCTTGGACACTCTTTCCGGACACAAGTGGTTTTCGACCCTGGATTTGAAGAGCGGCTACTGGCAGGTTGAGATACACCCTGATGACCGAGAGAAGACAGCGTTTACAACTGGACAAGGCTTATGGCAGTTTAAAGTGATGCCCTTCGGCCTCTGCAATGCACCAGCTACGTTCGAGCGTCTTATGGAGACAGTGTTAAGAGGACTTTCCTGCGAATCCTGTCTGGTCTACTTAGACGATATCATCATCGTGGGACGCAGTTTCGAAGAACATCTGGCAAATCTTAGGAAGGTGCTGCAAAAGCTTAAGGAAGCCAATCTGAAGTTAAGCCCGTCCAAATGTAATTTGTTCCGCCGGGAAGTGAACTACCTTGGTCACATCATCTCTTCTGAAGGTGTACAAACCGATCCAGAAAAGGTATCTGCAGTCAAGAGTTGGAGTCGTCCCGAAGACATCCATCAGCTGCGAAGTTTCCTGGGGCTCTGCATGTACTACAGGAAGTTTGTAAAGGGTTTTTCCAACATTGCACGACCTTTGCATAAGCTGACGGAGAGCAAGCAAAAGTTTGAATGGTCCAAAGAATGCGAAGATGCATTTCTACGACTGAAGGAGGCTTTAACATCAACGCCTATCCTCGCCTATCCTCAGCCTGAAAAATCCTTCATCCTGGACACTGATGCGAGCAACGAGGGCATCGGAGCTGTTTTATCCCAAGAAATTGACGGAAATGAACATGTCATCGCTTACTGGAGCAAATGCTTATCAAAGTCGGAGCGAAATTACTGCGTCACCAGAAAGGAGTTACTGGCCATAGTGAAAGCTGTAGAACACTTCCATCATTAACTCTACGGCCGAAAATTTCTGCTTCGGACAGATCATGCCTCATTAACTTGGCTTTTGAACTTCAAAAATCCGGAAGGCCAGATAGCCAGATGGATACAGCGGCTCCAGGAATATGACATGGAGATCAAGCATCGAAAAGGGTTATCTCACGGTAATGCTGACGCTTTATCAAGGAGACCCTGTCCTGAGAACTGCCACTATTGTTCCCGAATCGAGAAACAGTATGGAACGACTAGCCCTACCGCCTATCAGGTGACAGTGACTCCAATATCATCAGAACCTGATCCATGGAGTGACGACCAAGTTCGAAAAGATCAACTTAAAGACCCCGACATAAAACCAATTTTGGAGTTCATGGAGAGTGACAGTCGGCGACCTAGCTGGCAGGACGTTTCCATCTTTAGTCCTGCAACAAAAAGATACTGGACTTTATGGAACTCACTCCATTTACGGAACGGCGTGCTACACCGGAAATGGGAATCTGACGACGGTAAAACATCTAGATGGCAGTTACTACTTCCCCGATCAAGGATTTCAGATGTTTTGAAAGAAATACATAGTAGTGCGACTGGAGGACATTTTGGTGTCTTGAAAACCCTCAATAAAGTTCGGGAGCGCTTCTTCTGGAGCAAGGCGAAGGATGACGTGGAGAAGTGGTGCCATTCTTGTGACGCCTGTGCTGCTCGTAAAGGACCAAAGAAGAGAAGCAGAGGGAAGCTACATCTGTACAACGTTGGAGCTCCTTTCGAACGAATTGGGATCGACATCCTGGGTCCTCTACCAAGAACTGCTGATGGGAACAAATACATTCTTGTTTCCATCGACTACTTCACCAAATGGCCGGAAGCATATCCCATTCCAGATCAAGAGGCTACCACCGTAGCAGAGACTCTAGTCCAACATTGGATCTCGAGATACGGAACACCTTTGCAGATTCATTCCGATCAAGGGAGGAATTTCATCTCTGCTGTGTTTAAGGGCCTATGTCAAATTTTCGGAATTGAGAAAACTAGGACAACACCACTACACCCACAATCGGACGGCATGGTGGAGAGATTTAACCGCACAATCCTGAACAATCTCTCACTTATGGTATCCAGAAATCAACAGGATTGGGACAAGAAGCTACCTTTGTTCCTGCTGGCCTACCGCAGTGCTGTCCACGAGACTACCGGATTTGCCCCATCTCAGATGCTCTTCGGACGAGAGCTTCGGCTACCTTGTGATCTCGTCTTCGGTCGTCCTCCGGATGCGCCTTCATCACCTGAGGAGTACATCCAGGATCTCCAGGCCCGGTTGGAAGACGTTCATAACTTCGCACGAGAGCGAATCAACATCGCGGCGGAGAAGATGAAGACCCGATACGACACAAGGTCTACTGGACATGAATTCAACGAAGGCGACAAGGTTTGGTTATGGAATCCCATCCGACGGAAAGGTCTGTCACCCAAATTGCAGTCGCATTGGGATGGACCCTACAAAGTCCTTAACCGACTAAATGACGTCGTAGTGAGGATCCAGAAATCACCTAATGCAAAACCTAGGGTTGTACATTATGATCGGTTAGCCCCATACTATGGCCATAGTTCATGAGTATTATGTAAACAACCATGGTTGATAACATAAAAGTTGTAGATAATTAATTTTTGCTTTTAATGTTTAGTAATATTTCTTGTTATTATTGTGTTTCCTTTGCACTATTAGTTATTAATTAATGTGTATATTGGTAAACTTGTGATAGAAGTTTGGCACCCTTTCTGGGGATTGTACTGCCCGGGACGTGCAGTCCTTAGGAAGGGGGCAATGTTACAAATCCTGTAAATAGTAATTATTGTAGTAACGTAACCTGTAAATAGTTTCCCGTAATGAATATACAACCCCTTTTTCATATGGCTAAAATATACGACCCCTATTCCCTTTTTGTTCATTGATAAAAATTTGATAACGGTCAACGCATTTCGAGAAGCGTGTGGAATATTTGAGAAAATTCTTTTCGGTGTATTTAAGCCGTTAGCGATGGATAAACAGGGAGTTTCGATTCAGATTTCGAACTGAGTGTGTGTATTAGCTCTGTTTATAGCGAGGCATTTCGCTGTGTTGTTTTCGTATTTGGAAGTAAATACGTGTGTAAACGTTGAGTTTACGGTGTTGCGTGATAATTGCTTAATTGCTGATGAATAGTTTTGCAGTTGTTGACGATCTTTCCTGTACATAGTGTAAATAAATTTCCTGTGCTTTTATCAAGAACTGTGTCTTCATTTCAAGAAAGTGGAAGTCGCACCGAATCCGTTACAATATCTAAATCCAGAAATAATGCGAATTTGTCCTACAGTTGCTCTGAGGTGATGATCTATTGTTTCATTAGATTCCATCATTCAGTTAAAAGAATTTAAGAACAAAGCTTCTTAAAAAAGCAACATAATAGTAATAACTTGTTGTGAAAATTATATTTTGTAAATTCCTTCAATATGTTAATATGCTTCAATGAATTTCGATTTAAAAAAATAATGCTAAATTATAGTGTCAATGTCAATACAGGGTGTTTTATATTGAATGGGACAAAAGGAATTGTTCAGTACAAGCTAGACAATTTATTTAGCTTAAACAAATTGATTCTGAAGCTAAAAGCTTATCAGTTTCATTTAGGAACAATGAAGACTCCTAGTTACAAAATCAGTTAGAGGCACTGCTTATCAAAATGGTGCCATCTGCATAGAAGATTAGGGAGAAAGTACACTGTGCTTTAAAACACTATACAGTTTATAGTCGTTCTAAGACTTTTTAATACGAAATTTGATAAAAATCCACTGCACAATCAGAACATAAAACATTGGGGGAAACAGTTGCAAGCCCATAGTTGATTCCATTAGAATACTCATGCTGGGGAAAGGAACATGCCATTGCTGTGTTGACCACTGAAATCCCCAGATCTAACTTCTTACGATTTTTTTTTTTTGTATGGAACTATTTTGAAGAAATTCAAAGCATCTTAAATATCTAGAATTCAAGTTGAATGTGATATTTTGTCCACTGATATTATGCTTTTTGTTTAGTTGTAACCTGTCTATTTTAATGAAAGAAAATATTCAAACTAAAGTTTTAGAATTTTTGGTACAAAAATTTTTACATAGATTTTTTTTTAAAATTAAAATTGGGCATGTTTTACTACATATCATCAAGAGCAACAGAAGGATATTTTACTGCTGTTTTGAAGCTTAGATGTCTTATAGTTGGTGGTAAATTACTGTATATGGTAATTATTCCAGTTTTTGCTCAGTTCAAAAAAAAAAAAATCCCCCCCCCCCCCGCACATTTAGGCTCAAAGTCATTCATAGAAGCTCGTTTCATTCAAAGAAGCTCGCTCGATTCAGAGATCTCTATAAAGGATTAAATTTCCTTTTGTGAGCCTAATGTAAACTTTTGAAATTTTTCATATTTAAAAACTAAAACAGTTCCTATCAACAGTGTTGTCTCGGGCAAAGAACTTACAAAAACAAAAGGTTTTATTTGATTTAGAGACTTCTCTCAAATGGTAAGGTAAGTGTACATCCTCATATAAATAATAGGCGATGATTGAGTAACCCGCATGTTTCAACAATGAAACTCGCGCCACGGCATGATAATTTAATAATACGTTTTGGTAATGTTTAACATGCAGGGAAAGACTTGATTGTGGCAAAGCTGAACTCGACCCGGTGACTGAACTGTTTTACTAGTAAGACTCATTTCAGTAGAAGAAATGAAAAAGCGGTCAACTATGATTGCTATCTGCTGAAGTTTAGGGTTAATCCACTGGAGTTAGGGTTACAATTTCAACTATCAAAATATCACCAAACGGGTAATTGCTTCATTAAAATGTAGAAGAAGAGAAGCAATTTTCACCTGTCATACCTTGACAGACGACTTTCTAGTTTTAAAAGAAAAGGAACAAATAAACACAAATTTAATTTACCTTTCGGTAAAATATTCCTGGTTGTGTGAAATTATCATCATCAGCACTATTAAACCTAGCAACATCTCCAGTTGCTTTGAATACATGCTCTTTACATTTAGAATCATCTACTGGGCCACTAAAACTGTTTGGATAATAATTCGGAGCACCATCTGAAAGAGGAAAAGTATGTCAGAACAATTAAGTCAATTTAAAATGTGATTCATTGAGCACAAAATACAAAGTAGAACAAGCTAATTTTAACCCAAGATTTTTACTCAACAAAACCAGAGGCAGATTTCCAGGTTTGGGGGCCAATTGTAATACATTTTTGGGGGTCCTTTAGAGGTGAACAGAACCATGTAAAATGTTTTTCATGTGCCATTTGGAATCCTTTTTGGAGCCTATGTCTCCAGAACCCCCTGCGATTGCAATATGGTAAACTGGCACAGATGAAACCTTATATGTAATTAAACTCACTGAAAGAAGCAATTCCTAAAAGTTTGCTATAGAGCCTTCTTTGCCTGGATTTCTAGATCAAAGTTGAAGTTCTTTTTATTTTATGTTTAAATAAATAATTTCAAATTATGACACCAAGAACTCAACTATAAGTATGCCAAACATTCAACTTTTATTTTGATTTATCAATGATAAAGCATTTGCGTGACCATGACCCTGCTTTATTCAAAGGCCACGTAAATTATAAAAAATAAAAAAAACTGAACGAATTCTTTGTTGAGATAAGTGAAAAATAATTTTTATACTTTTTAATTTCATGTAAACAATGTTATGTTTTAACACTTATAAACAGCAAGTACCTATTAAAGAATTAATTTTGCTCATTACCTTAAGTATACGTTCTCCATATTGCTTTTGGTTCCACTTACACAGGATAAATGAGGTTGTACGGCCATGGGCGCTCATATGCAAAATTTTAATGAGGGGAAGAGGGCTCAGATATTTTCCCCATAATTTAGCAGGATCTTTTCCACATGGAAACCGATTTCAGTACAGATTAGTTATTAAAATTTGGCATTTTTAATAACTTATTCATTAAGGGCTCAAGAAGAAATGTTATACATTTTTGCAAAGAAAAAAGGACTAAAGTAAGGAAGTTCTAATCTCTAAGGGGGGGCTTGAGCCTCCAACTGCCCCCCCCCCTCCCCAAATGAGCGCCCATGTGCACGGTTTTTGGAATAAGATTCAAATGTAACATGTAATAAATACCCAAGAATTTTTCTATTGATGGATGTGTGGTTTCATTCCACGAAAAACAGTTAAGATAAAAAGATACAGTAAAACCTGTCTACAACGATACTGTTGTGACCTAAAAAAAATAGTGAAACCTGCGTATGACCTGTCTATAACAATTTTTTTTTTTTTTTGCCCCAGCAAAATGTCAGCATGAATAATCAAACTGTCTATAACGATAATCTGTCCATTACGATATTTTTTTTAGGTCCCAACAGTATCGTTGTAGGCAGGTTTTACAGTTATGGACAGGTTATAGTAATAGACAGTTTGATTATTTATGCTGATATTTTGCTGGGATCAAGAAAAATATCGCTGTAGACAAGTTTATTGTTATAGACAGTATCCTTTTACAAGGGCTTCAATGTATCACTAATATTCCTTGAAAAAGATATACAGGGTCTTTTGATCAATAACGTAGGAACTGTATAATGCATCTTTATTTTAATATGTCAAAATATAGACAAATGTTTCCATCATTTCATTTATTAACGAAATATATTCATGATTGAATAAGTATTTCAATTGAATAATAGACAGAACATTAAAATAATTATTTTAGCTAACAAGAAATTTAAAATAACACGAAAAGGAGTTGATTGTCTTGCTTTCACACATTAGGATGTGTTACAGTTCCATCCGGGGTTTAGAATGCTTATTAAAACATAAATATAAATAATACAGCAACAACGTCGACTTTATGGGAGAAAGAAATATATCAAAGATAGCGTGTTTGTGCCCTTGTGTCACATGACTTACAAGATTTTGGCCAAAAAAACACAACCGTGATCGATCACTACTGATCGTGACAACAGTTTGAATCATTGAAAAGAGATAAAATGAAGGCAGTGAAGCCTTTCATTCATGAAACCAAGACCCCAAGTCACGTGATAGATTCTGAAGCAAAGCATTGGAAGAAACGTTTCTTTAGCTTGTTGCGCACAAAACATGCCTACCATTCGTCGCTGTCGAGTTATGTGACTTGTAGTCTTTGTGTCAGCTTTTGCTAAGCCAATGATTGGACTTGCTCCCTCCATTTTAATTCCTGCTCTAAGGTTTGAATAGGTCTTTATCAATAGACCTTTTCCAAACAAATCTAAGAGGAAGGTCCTTCTGCCTTTGTACATAAGTTTAATAAGACCTCATTTAGCATATGCTGCTCAGTTTTGGTCTCCTTAACTCAAGAAAGATATTTCTTCCTTGGAAAGGATTCAAAGGGCTATTAAGCCAGTAAGGGGACTTTCATATTTAGATTATGATACCAGACTTGAATGGCTGAATATGTATAGCCTGGAGCAAAGGAGAGTCAAAGGGGACATGAGCCAGTTGTTTAAATTAATCAAAATGAAAGACAAGTTAAATTTTTGCACAGAAAGCAAGACAAAGGGTCATTGTTTTAATCTATTCAAATCTTAGGCTAATCAGGAAATTAGGAAAATTCACTACTTGAGTAGGGTTATGGGCACTTGGAATAGCTTACCGGCATGCTGAAATGAGCAAGGGGGTAGTTTCTACTATTTTTCACAGAAACTTATTTCTGATAGTTCAAACTTTAAAGTTCAACATAAAAAATATGATAATGTACACTAGGTTCAAAACTGCTGTTCACGAGACGCGGAAGCGTCCTGACCGCCAAGGAAACCAAACGTCAGCAGCCAACAAAAGCAAATCCACCGCCATACTTAAGCAGAGAAACAAATTAATGAATGAGATTAAAATTGTCTTCATCATCAGCTTGACTTTATCAAAGTATGCTTTCCGAAAAAAATCACAAGTCACTAAAAAACAACAGAAACCGCTTTAACTTTGCCCATATAATTTGAAGAGTTTTCTTGATTTTCCAAGGATCCCATCTTCAGATACTGACCTGATGACCATGGGATCACCTAGGAAGTATATACCTTTTTAAACGAGATTAAAAAAAAAAGAATTTTCCATACTGGTCTATGCGTGTTTGAGTTTACGGGGGACATACATAAAAAGATTCCGACGAACTGAAAACGTCTTTTAAAGTCGGTTAAAAAAACAAAAAGTCTTAATGCGCATAACATTTTATTAGATTGGCACTAAAAACTGATCTTTGTTCCTCTCAAGGATTTATTTGTGCGCTACTTTAATTAGAACCATTTAAATTTCATTGTTTTCCTAACTATTTTATATTTTACAATAATACGTGTCACGTAACTCGTGAAAAAGGTAGCATTTCTCTTTACTTAGCCACGTTATAGATCAACATCACACTAGAAACAGAGCACCTACTGTAATGTTGTATATATGATCAAAATACTACTAAAGCAATGATACTAAATGAATTTCCTGTTTGCTTCAGAAGTCTTTATGCAAAATTTGCGATATGACTACTACTGTCTAACACAGGGTAATATTTAGGGGGTATTCCCTCAAAGCAAGAGCCCCCTAAAAAGGAAAAATATCCCTCAAACCCCCCACCCTTAACGGGCTCCCCTGATTAATATTAATGTTTTATGGTACTTTCTTTAACAATGGATTTTATATTTTATCATTTAATATTGAAATTAAATGAAGTTTGTTTTTTGCCCATAACTTTTTTTTAAAGAACAAATATGGTGAAGCAAAGGTTTGAGACCTAAGTTAGATCACGCCTATCCATTAAACAAAAAAACCATTAACATTGTTTCACTAAGTGAGTCGCTTTGAATTTACAAACAACAAAATGCGAGTATGAAATTTGATGAGTTCCCACGATTTCTCCAGTATCCCTTATACCCGGACTTGAAGATCATTAAACGACTGGGAGAAGTATACCGTTTCAAACAGAAAAAGAATTTTTCTAATCGGTCGAGGTGTCTTCCAGTAATCGGGGAGCACAATACATAAAAAAAAAGTTCCAACGAAGTCTGTAAATTAGTACTGCCATAACTGTAAATTAAACTGACGGAGTCATGAAATATTTAATCTAGGCTACTTGTCAAACTTCAGAAATTGGACATCAGTTACGATATACAGAAAACCTGTGAAGTTGACAACCTCTCTAAGTTGACCGCTTTTTCAGGCACGGAATTAGCCCTTATCATATAAATCAACCTCTGTAAGTTGACCACTAAAGTAGTGTACCGCAAGTGGTTACACAGGTTTCACTGTAATAAATAAGGAATATAAGTTTAATCGGCGAGGGGGGAAGGGGAATTTGTCTTCAATTCCCTTTGAATTGAACACTAAATATATTTCAAAACTGAAATATTTGAAAAAAAAAACTTTAATGACTAAATGAAGTTATTTATTAGCAAAAGTTTTTTTATATTAAACTACCTAATTCAACTATTTTCGAAGCAAAATACATTTAAGTTACTCATTTACTATGTAAGTAATAAATACATTAGAAAGACTATACTCAAAATTAATGGACGGCTCCGTGAAAATCAAACATTCAGATGCGATGCGGGAGAATTAAATATTGTTCAAGACAAGATTCCTTTGTTGAAAATGCACCGTTCACGCCAAACCACGTGACCTGTGAGTGACGTATGGCGCAGTGACGAAAGCGTATGAATCCACAATAAAATAAGCGTAGTAATGACTACGTAGCCACAACATATGAAATTTAAAGTTCCTTAGATTTCTCCATGACCCCTCATCAGATCCAGATAAAATTAACATGGGACCATCTGGAAAGTATACCCTTCCAAACAAAAAAAGAATTTTTTAAATCGGTCCAGTATTCTTTAAGTAATACGAAAACTCGCATAAAAAGCCGCAAGACGAAATCATAACCTCCTTTTTTGAAGTCAGTTAATTATCCCATAAAAAGTAAAATAATCCACGGTTTAAGAAAAAATTAATTAAACAAAAATTGAAAAGCTAGATTAAAATAGCCCTCAAGCTGTAAAACATTTAAAGAAACCTTCATAAAAATGTTGAATAATCTGTCAAATAAAGAAACTGTAATAGAATTTATTGCGAAGTTGTAACATACTCGAAAACAATACAATATAAAATATAGTATTTTATTGTCCAAGAAAATTTCTTTGCAACAGAGAGGATACAAGGATTGCAATAAAATTTAAACCGCCCAATTCTCGCAAAACGAACATAGAACCTTAATAGTCAGAAAATACCTTGGCGTAAAATTATTCTAACCATTATTGTTCCTTAAAAACAGAAAACAGTGTTGTTTCAATTGAAAATTTTCTGACTTGAAGTTCTCAATTCTAAAAATACAAAGTAATATCAATGCAAAAAGATTTGATATCATCAAAAACAACCCTGTTGTAAAAATTTCCCCGGCAAGAAAACCTTTAACTTTTATGCACAAAAAAGAAAACCTGCATCCTAAACCCAAAAACCCTCAGCCTTAAAAAGCTATAATATCTAGTTTGCCCGCCAAGTATCTGCCAAACTATCATCCTCCCTCTTCTCCTTTTTCATCACAGATACTTCCATTAGAACCTCCTCCCACCTTCAACTCCTCAGAAATATGGATAGATCTTTTAACTTATTTATCTTGTTTGGCGGGAAGCTTTTCAAAGTGAAGTGGCTGCTTGGTGAGCAAAAAGCTTCCCGCCAAACAAGATAAACAATTTAAAAGATCTATCCATATTTCTGAGGAGTTGAAGGTGGTAGGAGGTTCTAATGGAAATAGCTGTGAAGAAAAAGGAGAAGAGGGAGGATGATAGTTTGGCAGATACTTGGCAGGCAGACTAGATATCATAGCTTTTTAAGGCTGAGGGTTTTTGGGTTTAGGATGCAGGTTTTCTTTTTTTGCGTAAAAGTTAAAGGTTTTTTTGGTGGGGAAATTTTTACAAAAGGGTTGTTTTTGATGAGATAAAACTTACTTTGATTTTCATCAACACACTGTGGGCCATCCCTCTGATAATTTCTTGGTCGAGCACGGAAAGGACAATTGACAGGAATTTGCAAGAAATTTGTACCAAGCCTATGTCTGTGTGTATCAGTATATGCAAAAAGACGTCCCTAGAGTAAGATAAAGTGTTTTTAAAAAATGTAATGTTGCACATTAACAATATCAAATTTTCAGCTTAAAGTTAAGAACTTAACATTAAATTTCGAACATGAAAATGAATTTTATTTTGAAAGAAGAACATGACAATCATGGTTCGGCTAAGTAAGCTGGATATTGAAAAAAAACTAAGCAAGAAAAAACCAAACATCTTTACGAAATTGTTATCAAATTTTTATTGGACTGTACAGTGCTGTTTTTAATTTAAAGTAAACAAAATAATGAAATTTTTAATTTTATTACTTAAAATATACTTCCAACACAATAAAACTACACCTATAGTGATGGATAAAAGGAAATACAAACAAATAGATAAATCACAAAACCCATTTTACTTCAGAGATATTACATACCATTCAAAACTGATATAAATAACACTGAACGTATGCAATCATCTTTTATCTGAATTTTAATAATTTTCATTTTAAAATATTACCTGAAGCATTTTATCTGGACTTGCTTCAATTCCTGGAACTAAATGTGCAGGTGAAAATGCAAGTTGTTCAACTTCAGCAAAATAATTCTTAGGGTTCCTATTAAGTACAATTTTCCCTACAGGTATTAAAGGAAATTCTCCATGAGGCCAAACCTTAAAAAAGAAAACATAGCATTCTTTCAACAGGTAAAAAAAATATTAATTATCAACATCTACTTCCCTTTTATTCCTAATTCTACACCTATTCAAATTAAAAGCATATTAAAGATGAAATTGTTACACTTTTAAATTCTAAACCCAATCATATCTTTTCAAATGTTTCACCATTTAAATGTGTTTTAATCCCCTTGTCTCATGTGTGTTTTCAATGCTTTGTGTGTATCTTTAATAATTTTGTACCTTTTTTTAAATCATTTTTTTATTTGTATGAAGGTTTTTAAACAAGTAAAAATTTAAAATTACGAAAGTTAATGTGAAATTGACAATTTCCGGGTAGGGTATGATTGACTCAGCCATTCATCCCTTCTGTGGTTCGATAAAATGAGTACCAAGCACATTTGGGAACCAAACACTGGGGTTCCCCGTCAGGCTGACCACCTAACCGGAATATCTGCCTTGCATTCCGGAGCCCCTAGTCAGGAAAACAGAGTTGGACAGAGTAGGCCTTGGCCCTCATGGGCTGTCGTGCCACAAGGTTTGGTTTTTACGTGAATTGTACAACACTTTTGCATTTTAGGTTTACTAATTTCATCTCTTAGATAATTTATATCCTTTTATATTTCATTCTGAAAAAAAATACTACATGGAATACCCACATTCTCAGGCTAATCCCCTACCCCATTCAGTAAAACCCTAAAATCGTAAGGTTCAGCAGACCCACAATAACAGGAGTCACTGGTGGTACAGGAGTGGTGGAATCACTGGTCCTTCCATAAGTGATTGTGGTTGAAGTTACGTTCCATATCTTTTAGTATTCAAACAAAATATCTAAATAAGTGATTTAAGATCACATCACAATTCAAACCTAGTAAACAATAATTACCTTTGTTAAATCGAATGGGTTGAACTTCCATGTTTCAGCTTGTTTGAATGTCATTACTTGAATGTACATGGTCCAAGATGGATAGTTACCAGCTTCAATGGCGTTGTACAGATCCCGGATGGAGTAATCTGGGTCGGAACCAGACAGTTCATTTGCTTTTTCAACTGGGAGGCACTTAATTTTTTGGTCAGTCTGTAACATCAGGAAAATTTCTTTTAATATTTTTCTTAACAATAAAACGAAAACTATTTACTACCGTATTTTCCTGCATATAATCCGTGGATTATCTGTTTTTAAAAAGTAAAATTTATGAGTTGCAAATTATGCGCTACTGCGGATTATCTGTTTTTTTCTTTTCTCAACACCAATGCGTTGAGCCTCAATATTTACAGCAGCATTCACCAATAGAGACTTTTAATGCCCGTTAATTGTTTATTTTACATCGCTTAAATGTTCCTCTTACGCGATTCAGGCTGTGTAAAATAAACAACCATACAGTCTAGGAAGAAGCCTTTATTTGCGCAAGATTTATCAGTTTGCTCCTTTGTTTTGATTCCTTGGTCTTTAAGTAATTAGTGTACTATAATCATAATTTTTAGAAGAAATCATTGTTTTTTTAGATTAATTTTGATTATACCTTAAGTTTTTACTTCTTTTCACGTTTTAAATTTAGTTGCTAAAATTGTATGTTAAGTCAAAACTTTTTTTACATTGTATTATCCGCCGATCATATGCCACAGCGGATTATACAAAGATTTTTTTTTCTTCAGGCATATTTTAGGACCTGCAGATTATACATCGCCATGGATAACACACAGGAAAATAAGGCATATTATTTACCATACTTTTATCACTTATAACTTTCTAATGTATGCAAAATAAAGAGAACAGGATAAAAATATTAACCTTATAATGGAATTTGCAATAAACTGCTTCACCTTGGGCATTAACCAGTTTAAACGTGTGCGAGCCATAGCCATTCATGTGCCTGTAACCATCTGGAATACCACGGTCAGAGAATAGGAAAGACACTTGATGAGTTGTTTCAGGACGAAGGGTAATAAAGTCCCAGAACATGTCTATATCCTGAAAGAAATATTCAAATTATTGCCTTACTTGATATCAAATGTTGATGTACAATTTGTACTTGTATAATGTATACACCAATTTTTGCTTCATTGACAGCAGAAGCAAGAGATCTTCAACCCACGACCAGTGGGTCGCTTGCAGCCCACTTTATACTTTTTAGAAACTTTGAACTTTTGGATTATTTTTCACCGTATGTTAAGAAAGATTAAATTCTAGCAATCAGATTTCACACTCTGTTCGTCAAATACCTTTAAAACGCTGACCTGTATAACACAATTCTCTATAAACTGCACTACTTTGCTAATGTAAACAATAAATTTTGCATTTAAAAAAATGCTCTATTCTGCCTTTCAAACATAAAAATTCTTACGTAAATTAAGTTTTAAAGCACTTTTTTATCTTTCCATCTCAATTCAAAGCTTTAAAATGAAAATTAGTAAAAAGTGCCAGATTGCTCTTGAAAATGTAACTATTGTGCTAACTATGAAGCTAGCAGTGGTGTAGGATAATTCACTTTCTTTTGATTGTGAAATGTATGTGTTTGTGAATGACAGGGGTGCAGAAAATGTTTTTAACACCAACATTTCCCCCAATCTGTATGAAAATTTCCCCAAAATTTTACAATATGCTATATGTTTCAGATACAAATTCATTCCTATTACTATAGGTAGAGATAGTTTTGAGTGGGAAAAAAAAGCAATTGCATCTTTAATACTAATAGAATGAACTAGTAGTATTAGAACTCGGTATCTAAAAAGCAAATTAAGTAAATGCATGTAAGTTTCAATTAAAATATCATATCTACATTTATTTTAAATGTGTAAATTATTATCCAACAAATAGTTGATGAAAATATAAAGGGTGGTGATGCAAAAGAAAATGCATTCAAAAGACACTTGCAGAAAAAAAAAATTGGATTTTTCTTTTTTTAAATCGAATCTGCAAAATTTTCCCTAGATGGTTCAAATTTTCCCCGATCCTAGATCGCCGGTTCGGACATATTCTGCACCTGTAGTGAATGACAATAAATATATATATTACATGATTAGTGCTTTAATACTCTCAGCAATTAAACTTATTTAAAGTGCAAATATAAAGATATATGCTGAATATTATTTTCAAAATTTGTGAAATGATCTATATCATGATAAAACCTGTATAACGCAAAAGCTCTGGTCCCAAGGTGTGCGTTATAACGATCTTGTCTCTTTTTAGCAGCACTTAGATCTGTGAGGACCAACCTATTCTTCAAAATGAAGAATGAAAAGTCAAAATTGAAAATTTTTTTCCACTACTAATCTTGAGCTCCGTCTAAATTACTCCATCACACATAAAAACCAATGTTGACAAAACTGGTAAAAGAGACAGAATGCCAGATTTCTTGTTGTACTTTTAAATTATTCAAAAAGCTGATTTTTTAAAAATTTAGTTTTGTGGGTTGTATCAAATTTCAATGTTTTTTTTTTTTCTTTTAAATCATGTTTTGCTCTTTCAATTACACTTAACTTTGAACATTGATATCCACTATAATTTTCAAACTAAATGAAAACTTAAGAACTCCCGCATTAGCCAGTATGTCGGAAAAGAGCAAGATAGAATTTTCCATCATGCCGCATAATTTGAGTATTATTTTGCAACAAAACAAAAGTAAATTTCCCCATGCAGTTAAAATTGTGCATTGCATGAAGTATGTGCTTGTTATTATAGGGTAAGTCATTATTGGCATTATTGAAGGATTTAATTATATGCCAATAAAGTAATCAATTCTGAAACAATCATTGTTACTGCAATTTGTTCATATTTTTTAAATAAATTATTTCAGGTTCCATTTAGAAAGGAGAGTTTAATTTTTATTTATTGAATAGCTATGGTCAATTCTTTAGCACTGGCTTAGGGGCGGTAACTTACTGCTTGAATGTTTGCTTAGTTTTAATTTTTATAAAATTATTCATTATTTAATAATATTTTTCTTGTTAAAATAACAATTGACATTGTTATTTATATTTTTACAAAATTAAACTGTTTATTAATGCCAATAAGATAAGTATAGAACTTATGTTATTTTTTAAGCTGAACATATATTTTTTTTAAATTAATTCTTTTTCCTAACCTTGATTTTTCAGGCTTGCGGTAAAGGTCCAGGCAAGTGTTAAGGAAAATCTGGACATGCTCGAATTTCGCAGCATGCAGGCTAATGCGGGATAATATTGGTATGTAATTTGATCAATGTGGCTTGGAAGTTCTTCCATAATAAAATTGTGGTCTTTCAATAAAATAAAGTTGAACATCCCTGATTTTACATTTAAATTGCCAGTTAATTTAGTATAAATCTATTACAAATCAATAAATTTTCCGAGATTCTCAATACATATTTTTACATTCCAATAGAAATTAGAACATAATTCCATTCTGGTCACAACGCTCAATAATGAGAAGCAATTAGATGAAAGAATACCTTTAAGTGGGTGACGGGATTTCGCTTCTGAGTGTGAATGAAGCTGGGAAACAAGAGTGGATCACGAATGAAAAAAATTGGAGTGTTATTTCCAACCAAATCCCAGTTTCCTTCTTCAGTGTAGAATTTCACAGCAAATCCACGAGGGTCTCTGACAGTATCAGCAGATCCAGATTCACCACCTAAACAAAACCATTTTTTATTTTCACATGCAAATTAAGAACTTAAAAACCTTGCTAGAGAATCTTATTTTGTTTTCAGAACAATAAATTCAGCCAACAATGTGCTCACTCACATCCGAACTTGGAATATGCCAAAATATTTTGAAATTTTATTAAATTTTTTATATTTAATTTATGTGATATTCTAAAATATGACTCATATACAGGGGATGATTGCTGAATAGCCTATGGCCTAGGGCCCCTAAGTGGCTAAAACTCTTTAGCTAATGGCTAAAACTAAGGTTTGACTACAAGGGGTCTCAAAAAAGTGTTTCGCCTAGAGCTCCCGGATATCTTAAACAGGCCCTGCCCATATAAGTCAGGCAGGGTTTGAAAATATAATATTTTTGAAAATATCCAATATTTTGATATACAGTTGGCTCTCTGTTTAACGACTTTCAAGGGACCACAAAAACCATCCTTAAATAGAATGCTTTTAACACTACAGTGATCCATCTGGACCGTGAAAAGCTGTCGTTAAATAGAGCGTCGTTAAACAGAGAGCCAACTGCATATCCGATATTTTCAATTAGCACAAATTAAAGTCTTCAAAATTGTAAATGCATCTTCAAATAATTCTTAAATTTCTCATATTATAATTACAATATGTAGACTTAAAATTAATGTCTCTTTCATTATTTATATCTAACATTTCAGTTTACATTTCTATCAATTTTAATGGAGTTAAATTAGCATTAGCTGTTTTACTCATTTTTCTCCAGTTAGCTACTTTTACAGTTATATGATTCAAAAATAAATAATAATCATAGCAAAGTAATAAGACATTCTTTTTTTCTGAGCAATGTTTAATTTTAATTAGGCACTTTTAATATAAATTAAAATTGTTACATTACTAATAATTTTATGAATATAAAACACAAGTAAAAAAGGAATATTATATTACTTTGTTATATATAGTAAATAACGTTTTGGTTATTTTTAATAATAAACAAAATTACTAAGATTAACATACTTTTTATATTGAAAATATCATAGCTGAAAAAATATTGAAAATATCAAAATATCATGATATTTTCAAAATAAATATTGGATATATATCGACTGATATACCCTATATATATCGTCGAACCCTGAAGTCGGTCCATTTTTAAAAATTGACAGCAGCAAAATCTGCATTAATAGAAAATAATTGATTCAAAGATAGTCATTCTAAAAATACGGAATAAGTAAAAACTAACATTTTTGCCATCAAATGAAATCAACTTGAAAATATAGCAAAAAGGAAACTTTAACAACTTTTTTTCTTTTTAACAGAAGAAAACTTTAAATAAGTTTGGAGCATAAAGATTATGTATCAGACTAGAAATTACAAGAAAAATATTTTAATAGCATCAACATCAAACCTCAAGATGGTACTGAAAGGGATTACAGACCTGACCCCCAAATCATACATAAAGGTCCTTCAAGGGATTCTATCAATAGCTTATCTAATATATTTGCTTTGATGTCCTAATAAGAGAAGATAAAAAGATTTATTCTGTCAATTTAAATACTACAGCATAAGTTATTAAAAATGAGCATTGAAAAGAGCCTCAAAACTAATCTTGACATTCTTCTAAAATTAGTATTTTAGGGCTTGTTTTGTTTCATTTAGGGGGTCTGAGGGGCGGTCAATTGAACCCCCCCCCCCTTTTTTGTCACCAGTAAACACTGATGTTAACAGAATGCTGATGATCTGATGATGACTGAAACAAAAAAATAAATCATTTTATGCAACACTTAAAACAAAATATGAACTAACCAACTGTTGAAAATCTGACAGCCAGAGGAGTTCTTTTGCCCTTTTCACTGAAGATTTTAGCCTTAGTATACTTTGAGATATCATGTGTCACTTCAAAATATCCAAATGCACCAGCACCTTTAGCATGAACAACTCTTTCAGGGATCCTTTCCCTAAAATGAGAAAACATTCAGGTATTGATTTCTGTATTTTAATTTTTCATACAGAGGTTAACTTTTTACATTTGAAATAATTATATTTCAGTAAAGTCAATCAAAATCAGTTCAATCCATGAAGTTTTTTTTTTTTTTTTTTTGAGAATTTGATACCTGATGTCTATGCACGGGCCAACATCGTTGTAAGAAATAGTTTAATCAGCTCACATTTTTGATTTTACAGGTTAATGCATGCCATAAAATTGAGATACCACTTGAATTTTATTATAATTATAATGGAAAATTGTTTTAAAAGAGGCAGATTTTTTTAAAAATCATCTCAACTCTCATTTTATCTGAATAATAACACTGCTAATTTAAAAAAGAAATCAAAAAGGAACTTATACACCAAAGGGTACACAAACAAAAATTAATTCCTTTCATAAAAATAAAGGAGCAGAATGAAGTGTTTTTGTCTTTCCTATAACATGTTAAAAATGTGGATTGAACTAGTTTGGTTGCTTAACATCTTGTATCAAATCTTCCACTATCAAAACGAATGAAACAAAAATACTAAACAGCAATTTTATAGTTAACAGATTTAAAAAAAGTAAAAAAAAAAAAAAAATAGGAAAGAAAAAACATAGTTGATAATTTCTAGGTTCCACATTTTTTGAAATTAAATATTTAGTTTTTAAAACGGTGTAAAGAATAGAATGAAATCAAATTACGTACCTTCCAAACAAGAGAATAAAAATAACTAAAGTTATTGTTCTTCAATTATTGCAGTTTTAAAAAATTGTAAAAACTATGCAAAACTTTTTTTTTTTCAATTTTTAATTTAAATGCAGAAGATGAAGACACTTAACGAAGATGCTGTTGCAGCCAAGAGCAAGGTTAGCTTGAGTCTAAGCACTTGATTCTGTACCAATGAAAATGTTGTAATTTTCTTTGAAAAATTTTTAATTTTAATGTATCTTTTCACTATAATACAAGGGAAATATCCTCACTTGCAAAGAGTCACAGCAGAGTGTGGCATCAAAATTTTTATAGGACTGTTGTTGAGGATATTTTTTTCTTTTGAGACTCTTGCTCTTGGAGAGTCTTTGCAGTATTTGAGGGGGGGGATTTCTCTTGGGGGATGGGTACTTCTGAATTTATACCGAATCAAAACTTCACTGAAAATTATTAAAGGTATTACCAACATTCACTCCTTTCTTGACCTTGTGTAGTATCTCTGATAAGTTGAGCTATGACCTTGACAATTTGTTTTTTTCTTTTGCAAGAGTTCAGTGAAAACGGAACGTGTTATTGGCACAGATTCGAGTTGGAATAGTGCGTGGAAGTACTTAGAAATGTAAGTAAGAAGAATGGTATATACGTATAAATATATGAATTGATTTATTGTAATTATTTTGTACTATCTTGTTAACAGAATGCTTTGTCAAAATTTGGTAGCGATCGATTTTTCTTGCCAGTGTCATAAAGCGGTTTCTTCACTAATGCTTCGCAAAAACATATTTATTGCCGGTTATAATTATTACACACTAGGGTGCAGTGGCGTACTCAAGGGTGGATTGACAGAGCTGCAGCCTCAGAAATTAATTCCTGGGTATGCCACTGGATCATGCTATTTACTTAACTTATTTTCTCTGGTTGGTATTCATTTCCAATGTTTCAGTGTTCCATGCCTCCAAATTAAAAGATTATTCTTTACTCATTTCATAACTCTAGGTTAAAAAAAAAAGGAGCGAAATTGCAAAACTGCATCAAATAAGGAGTCTTGTGATTAAACTAAATAAAATATGATAACTAGTTAATACTATCCATTTTTTTAAACTTTTTACATTTTAATATGGCTCCCCTAAGGGCAGATCTCAAAAGGTGGGAACAAAAACGTTACTTCTGAGTAATTTTTAAAATTTGACATCAATTTTGCTTTTGTTGCATAGTATGTACACCTAGAACATCATATACAAACATAAAAAGACAACAGGTATTTATAAAAGTTAATCAACAACAAATTTAATGATCGGTCTGTAGGTAACAGATTTTGCACATACAGTTGTCTAGTAGGTAACAGATTTTGGACATCATCATAATGAAAGTTTCAGTTTCACCACTGTATCAGGTGTATCCGAAACACATCCTGCTGCCGCAAATGAGTTTTTTTTTTAATTTGCTTTTTTTTTCGGTAAAATGCTATTTATCGATTTTAATAAATATTCGCCAATTATTTAAATGAATATTTGTTTATTTATTTTTAATAATTAATTGATTAGTTATTAAGTTTAAAATAAATTATGAAATATTTTTATAATTTATGTTTCTTAATAATAATTTAATATTTAATTAACATTGAATGTCAGGGGTTTTTTTAATTGGAGAGGCATTGGTCATCTCTAGATGCTCGAACCGAATTTTATTCTCAGTCCGACCCTGTTTCAAGATATGACAGTTACAATTTTGCTTTTAAACATACGCTAAAATATGTTATTGTTGTTGTCTTGTACCAGCTAGGCTGCCAATTTGGGATGCACTGCTTCACTTCTCCAACTGTACTGTAATTTGGTGTGAAGTAAGACTTCTCCACAGTACACACATGCCATAAGGACTCAGTTATAGAATAGGCAACCATTCACAGCATAACAACACATTCACACAAAGGACAGAAGAGAAAGTATATCCATGTCCTAACTGGGATTTGAACCTGGGACATCTCCATTGCAGTTCGACTTCTCTGACCAGACAGGGCAGGCAATAAAATGTTAAATTCAAAAATTACAAATGTCAGAAAATTGAACAATTGGAAATTTTGTACATAAATGCTCAGAGAAAGTTAATACATACATAACTATGTACTGTATGAGTAATGTTACACAATATCAATACCTATACTTCTTGTAGTAGTAAAATATTTTAATTCATGCATCAATAAACTATACCTATCAAAATGTGCCATTTCTTCCAAATAGACCACATCTTGAAGCAGCACTGGACCTCTTTCTCCAATTGTTAAAGAATTCAATTTATCGCCAATTGGGCAACCAGAAGCGGTAGTCAAAGCTTCAGTTTTACCCTGAAAAGCAAATGAAATCTCTTCAGATAGGGAACAATACTACTGAAAGTTGAGAGAAAGAAAATAATATCCATTATAATAATTACTTGTAGTAACAATAATTAATAAAATTAGTAATAGCTGTATTTTAGCTAATAATTTGAAATTAATTATGCTGATATCCTGCTGAACTAAAGTCACCATAAAATCAACTAACATCCAAACTATTTAACCCACAATAATATAATTCACTGTCATGTAGCAAACATTATTATACATTTTCAATTTTGTAATGGCATAAACAGAATGCTTGCACTGTGTTTTTTAATGATTGATTTCCGACAGATAGTTTCATAAATTGTTTTACAAAGTTAATGTCCTCATAATATTGATGGACACATCTTTTCAAACAAATACGAAACAGCTTAGTTACGGCATGCAGAGACTGCAGTTTCGTCCTTATTTTGAGCTTATCAGTCAGGAATAAATACATTCAAGCTGCAGGCACACTGGTAGCAAAAGTTAATTTAGCACAACAGTACCTAATAAGAGGTCTGCAAATAGATTACAGCTCCACCTTGAAAAAATTAAGATAAATGCTGAGATTTATAACGCTATAAACTAGCTGCCCCCTCCATCATCCCCCCTTCCCCAAGACACAATTAAAAGCAAACACCAAAATAGTTCAATTACAATATCCGAAACTATTTGTCGGCAGCTTAGTTATGGTTATTCTCAGTAACAGAAGTTTTGTATCCCATCACAAGTTTTATGGGTTCCCCTCCATCAGGGGCGGATCTAGAGGGGGGACATGGCCCTTCCCCAAACCTTGTGGTTGTAGGATTTTTTTTAAAAAGAAACAAAAAGAAAGAAATATTATGAGAAGATAACAAAATTTAACACATGTGTTTTACTTTAAAAGAAGTTTAGGTCTTAATTGGGAAAGAAATTATATCGATCTCCTCTAGAAAAACTATTTTTTCCAAAATTTTGCTTCATCGTTTACATAATTTCTTGATTCCAACTTTTGACACTCGGGCGAATTCTAAATACTGCTGTCCTCAGAGGACACTTATTGCTCACGAGACAAAAGAGAGCCTAAATTTACGTTTCTATGGCTTTGATTTCGAATTTTTTTCTGGTGGGGGAGTGACCCCTCCTCCACAAATGCCACGAAATGAAACCAAAATTGCTTTTTAGGACTTCAATTTAGAAAACTTTTTAACATACATTAACTTATACCCAGCCTTTATCCCTTAAATTGCCTAAGAACGGCTTAAATGACTTACAGTTGGATTTTGCAACTTCAATGGAAAAATATTTCCAGGAGGGGGAGATTCCAAGTGCTCTCACTCTCTTTTAATGTCAGCAAACATTGCCTAAACGTGCATTTTTAGGCTCGACAGCAGAAGAGCACCCCACCCACTGTCTTTTTTTCTCAAAATTTTACGGTAGAATATTTCGGTTTCTTAGCTTCATTTTCAAAAAAATGTCTGGGAACAGCACCCGAACCTTGGCTGCATCATCAAAAATAGTCTGAATGCTTTTTTAGGACACTAATTTTCAAAAATTTCTCGGAAACTTCAGTTTCGGAACATGTTTGAAGGAGATTCCTAAACCAACCCCCCCCCCCCCCACCAAATATCTCTAAAGATAGCCTAAGATTGAGCTTTTAAAACTTCATTTTGATAAAACATCTGGCAAGTTTGTTCAAAAATTTTGGATGGCCCCTCCCGAAATGATCGGCTAGATCCGCCACTACCCTCCATATTGTTTACCCCTACGTCACTTCTTAAATTTCACCCCTCATTTTAAAAATCTCTGGCCCCTTTCAGGCTCTGGGCAACAGGTGTTCCTTCTCTACCCCCCCCCCCCCCCCCCCCGTATACACGCCCTGATATTCTTAACTATAGAGTCCAAAATGAGCACAAAACTTCAGTCTCTGAATGCTGTAACTAGGCTGTTTGCAAGGACGGATACAAGGGAGGGTATCCGCCCCCTCCTTGAACCGAGAGACAGGAACTTCCTTCATGTATATTTTGAATATTAAAGTTTAAAAACCGCAATTTTACATAACATTCGATGATGTTAGAAGAAAGGGAGCTCTTTCCCGGAATTGAAGTGCTTAAAATGCAATCGTAGCAAATCTCTTATTACTCTGGGGATAGGGCCGGAACTTTCAACAGGGATTTTTTCGAAATTGAAATTCCAAAATCTCAATTTTGGATCATCTTAGATGACATTCGGGATAGTTTCAAGGATATGTTTTGATGGATTGTTTTTTGAAAGAAACAACTGTGAGACACCTTTTATTACATAAGGGTAAGTGAGGGATTCAGTACACTCCTTTGAAAGTTTTTAGAAATTGAAGTTCTAAGGAGTAAAGAGTAAAAAACAATCGCCCCCTCCTTGAACATTTTCTGGATCCGCCTTTGGCTGTTTGTCATTTGCTTGCTGCCATGGCTCTGGCTACAGACAGTAAATTTGTAGCTTTGAATTAAATGTGTTTGTTGTCATTCAATCAAATTATCAAGATCTTATAAAATCTCAAAACTTGATTACAAGATATATTTTATGCTTATTGAATACTGGGAAAAAATTAAGTTCCATCTCCAAAGAAATAATTTAAAATTAAGGTTCAAGCCTGTCATTTCAGGGATAATGACTAGAGGTGTGTGTACACGGAAACAAGATTTCTTATGAGGAGAATATCTTGGGACTAAAATTTGCTATAACCAGACCCATGCTCTTGAATGAAACAACAGCTGCATGACCTTAATCAGGCCTGTCATTTAAGAGACTTAATTGGGACCGGTAAATATTATGGTACAGTAGAGTGTATGTGCATGAGAAATTCTCATGTTCAGGTTCCTCCAGTTAGATTCAAAAGTTAATTTTGAATACTGATAACTCAGTTCCCTCATTTTTAAAGGTAATATTATCAGTTAAGCTGCCACAGAAGTACCAAAGGCACGGTGTCATGTCATCAGTGAAACAATTTATATATGTTGTGGAAGACCTATTAAACACAGAATTCAACTTCCACTATTTTATATCAATTGACATAATTTGTGGTTGCTTTATAATTCCAGTACCAAGAAGATCTTTATTTACTTTAAAAGTACAATAATAATAATAATAATAATTTTGAAAAAATACAATGAAAAAATTATAAAGCAACTTTAATTCTCAATCTTTACAAAGTGGTCCAAAAAAATCCTCGCCAAAAAATATTTGCTTGTATACATAGCAAAACATTTGTCCAATGTGACATCTTCATCGTTTATTTACCTTCAAAAAGTTAAGTTTTTCTATCAAGGGCACAACTAAAAAAATAAATAATATCAAGAAATTTTGCTCATAAACTTTTAATGTTAAAATAGCACTTAGAATTAAATTTCTTTGGCGAATTATCAACTGGAGAACTGTTATCACTTATCTGATGCATCCACCCCCTTTAAACAGTTGTTAGCAGTAAGTATACTTTGTCAATGTTTAATTCTATCGAAACTTTCAATAAAACAAAAAATGCCTCTCTTGTGTCGTTGACATTGATGAAACAAAAATTCCTACCTGTCCATATTTCCTACTTTTTGACTTGAGCTCCTTAACGCAGCATGTAAGGAAAGATAAAATAAGTAATAATGATGTCTTTGAAAATAAAGTTTATCAAGTAAAGTACCTCTGGTTAATATCATTAAAATAATCAATGACACTGAAATGTATTCATACATAATTTTACAAAAGTATAAACACAGGGGATATCTAGATAGGAAATAAAATAATTAAAAACATCTTCAGCAAAAATTTACACAGCCAAGTTGCCGAGTAATTAAAAACATTTTCAAAAAGCATTTCACCTTCTGTGATTCCTTAAAATCATTCAGTTGGTCGGCTGCTTTGTCCCTAGGCATTTTTCAGAATATTGAAACGCACTAACACCTGAATTAAAATTCCTTTAAATAAGGAAACAAAGTAATCCAGCGAGCAGCCACGAGACTAACTCCTTCGAACGGATCAGGCGGACTGACCAACACCGTGAACGTGAAGGAAAAAATCTATCAAACAATTATTGTTGGGGTTGCCGCCTCATGCGCCTTGCGGTCGCCAAGTTTCTAGCCAAGTTCTCACGAACAGCGTCAAAATTAGCTCGTCTTTTCGGCTCGATTGAAATGACTCTTCTTTCGGCACCTTGGATCGGGTAGGGGGGGGGAGGGGGAGAGTCAAATGCTACTGTTTTTTTCACGGAATGCATTTTTGCACATTTATGTTGCTATTTTTATTACCGTTATGTAACTCAGGGAAATGACGGACTTGTACGTGACACCATCTCTACATATATTTAATCTATCATCAATCGATTGCAAAAGTTTAAAAGTTGAGGCTTTCTGCAATTGCACATTTTTGATGTTTAACAATTTAATCTACCTAAATATTAGATGATTACCTTTGCAGTAAGAGCAGATGTAGCCTTTGGGTTTGGAAGTGGGGTTATTAAAATATGAGCCCACACATCCGGAAGGGGCACAGCAGAATGTCCAGTTCAAATTTTTCAGTTTTTTTTTTCTTTTTTTTTTAGAGCAATCACGATTGCTTATTGTTCTCACTTGACTGTCTTTGATGTCCGTGCCTTTTTCAGCTTGGACCTCTGCAGCATCACCGCCCACCGTCCTCTGCAGGCCCGGCTCTGAGCACTACCTCCTGGAATCCATTTCTCCTGGTCGGTGGCGCCCATTTTCTACATGCACGCCCGCTCACACACACACACGCTCATACACACAAGCCTTTACACTCATACACACACGCCTATGGCCTACGTGCATACACACAGGTCTACGCACACACACACACAACTATACACACGTAACCGCCATGGAGGAGGAGTAGGCTTGGGGGGACAGGAGCCGTTTGTAGAAACCATAATTCCAATGAGTAGGGTCCTGTCGCAACTCGTGATTGCGAAAAACATAATTTGAATTCAAAATTTCAGAATTCAAGTTAATTTCCTTTTTTTTTAATTATTATTTATTTGTTTATTTTTCATATTTTATGCGTGTTTGCGCATAATTTCCCACACGGTAAAGCGATTCTGATGATTTTTTTTTAATTGTAAAACCAGGTGTATGCACTGGAAATTTTAAGACTCGTCACAAATAACTTTTACGGCCGCCCTCTATATTGTTTACCCCTACGTTTCTACACATATTTTCACCCCTCATTTAAAAAAATGGGCCCCATCAGGCTTTGGCCCGGGCCAACAGGTGTCCTTTCTCCCCCCCCCCCTTAAGTACGTCCCTGATTGTAACTCAAAGCTCTGAAGAAATCTCATCATTTTTTTTTTTCCCTTTTATGCAGCATAAAACCTATATAGGGCAGTGGCATATCGAGAAATTTTTCATTGAGAAGGAGCCAGTCATATGAAATTTTTCGTCAAAAAGGGCAATATTGGGCCTTAGCATGTCTGTTCAAACACATAATTTTGTTGTTTCATAGAGAAGTTGTGACCTCCCAAAATTCGGTACCTCAGAGCCAGAACGACGTTAGTCACATTATGATAATTTTACAGCAGAAAGGAGAAACTTTTTTCTGGCGTCTGCAAAGGATGAGACGCGTGCTCTTTCAACCCTGGTAAAAAAAAAAATTTAAAGGATTTTTTTTTCCTTTAAGAATAATGTTCACATGGCTCGATGCGGAATAGACTTCTAATGCACTAATAAACTGACAATCGCAATTTTTGGACTTGATCACTCTGACTCTGAGGTAAAGAACTGTCCTCATTTGGCAAATTTCGTCCGACAATTCCAAAAAAATATCATTCGGCAGAATTTAGAGTTTCATTTGGCAGAAAAAAAAAAGTTCGAGGTGCCCCTGCATGAAAATTTTCTCATTGCAGATATGTTGCCATTTTGTTAAGGAATAATTCTGCATAGCTCCAGCCCTTACTTCGCTCGTTTCTTTCCCAACTAAACGTGGCTGATCTTCCAGGCATGCGTGCAGAAACAGTTTTACGAAGCTGAAGTTTTTTTAAGCTCCAGTTCTTTCAAATGCCCATTTGAAGAAGATGTTGCTTTGTTGCATTAGACTTTGCTTTCGTTTTCTGGCACAAACTGCGGGCAATACTGGAAAATTCACTTTCATAACTTCAAAACAGGAAATATGAAGACAACATTTTCCCAATATCCTGCAATACAAAAGGGAAGTTCCGGCCCATGATAATTTCAAGGAGATGCAATAATAACTAGGTTAGTGGTGCATTTTTGGCACGTGGGGGGGGGGGGAGGGGGCGAAATTACTCGATTGGAGATGAACACCTCTGTAGTCAAGTGGGAATGGGGAGAACGTCTACGTGATTTCCATTAACATTTTAATTCGTAACATTTATTAAAACTTCAAGTTTACAATGCAAGAATTCAATTCACTTCTATTGCGTTATGAAATGGAGATATAACTTTATCTTGACTAATATGGAAGCAGAAAGTATGTAAGTAGAAAAATAGGATAAGATTTCAAACAGAGTCACGATGTTCGTATGACTTTCCAGAAACTTGACCGAAAATTAGTTTGAAGCGAGAGGAGATGTTTTTATTTACTTATTTATTTATTTTTCAACAATTTGATTTTATGCTTTCTCTTGCTTTAACTCACTTTCCGCATAAATTTGTTGCTATAAGTACGAAATATTTCATGTACATTTTACATTTTTAGGTCATTCGAAAACCTAGATTTTTTTGCGCATAATGAAACTTTTTTGAAGTTTCTGCACTAAAACCTACTTGGAAACTCTCTTCAACCAACGGATAATCTGACACGCAACTTCAATTGATCTCAACAATAAAAATAAAAAATAAATTGGGGGTATTTATTTTCGCAGCTAAAATTATAGTTTTGTTTTGCTGTCATCGTTTCGTCTTTCACTTTTCTCATCTTATTTATTTTCTAAAGATATTTTTTCTTTTAATTAATTAATTACCTTAATTGTTTTTGAGGATTATTCTGCTTTACCCTTAACATAATTAAATTTTTGATGAATTATCCTTTCACACTTGATTATTATACTACACATTCCATGTTGGGAGTAGATGTGCCTTAGGAGATCTTTTATATGAGTAACAACCGGAAAAATATTTTGAAAAATTTTACGTTTCTCCTTTTTTATATCCATTAAATTAAAATGCAGAAATTTCCTCCTTTCCAAAGTTAACTTAGAGTCATAAGCTGACAACAGAAGCAATGACCTGTATTTGACCTTCAAGAGTGTATCAATGAGTAAATATAATATGCTATCCAAAAGATAAAGAAGTTATTCAGTTTATATGATAACCATATGAGAAAGTGATAAAACAGATGCCAAATTTATGTGACAAGTTTTATTTCGATTGTCACAGGCGAAACTCTCTTTTTATAAGTAGATTAGATTTATCAGAACTGGAATTAAGAAATGCAAATACCAATATAGCTGATGTAACTTATTTCTCCCTCCTTTTTTAAAACCACTTAAACAACAAGAACTTGTAAAAACAAGGGACGCGGCTTATGTAATCATAGTAAATCTTCCTTTGAAGCGAAAATCCTATTTTTCAACTTTAGCTGTGAATAACAAGAGGGAGATGATAAGGTCTTCCGTTTATTTGGAACAACGTTCTATCTCACAAAAGGCGCGGTTTGTATAAGTTTACAAGGCGAGATTTGTATAAGTAGGGGAAGCTGCTGTACCCACGGACGAATTTACTTTTCAAGTTTTTCTGGTCTCTGGGAGTGGATAATCGATCAGAAAAATTTTCTGGCAGAATCTACAAGTTATCATCTAATTTGGCAATTTTTGTCAGGTGAAAATCTCAAAGCTTTCACCCTCAAAAAACATTTCCTAAAAACCATCGTTTTTGTCCGTGTTTACAACCCGTTCACCCCTCGCACAGGTGCCTTTGTACACATGGACATGTAAAAAAATAATATATAAGTAGCTCTGAGGAACTCAATTATACTCAATACATTTTCATAAGCCATTTTATATTGAAATACTTCAAACATCCATTGAAAATAACATTAAGTGAAATCTCTAACAGAAATTAAACTTTGAAAATTAATCGAAGGTTTTTTCCCTTTTTTTAATTTTCCTTAATCTTTAACATCAGTGAACTCTTTAAAAAGTTATTAGTCTTAAGAGAGTTAATGATATTATGAATAAAATTAATATGTTTTTAAACAAAAATGTAACTAGATTCATGATAATATAGCTCTCTATGTATCTACATAATAACTTCAATTTATATGCAAATTGAAACCTTTAACCAAAATTAACCCACCACAAAAAACTCATTTAGATTGAACTAAGCCCAGAAACGTTGACTTCAAATGAAAACAGGTGGAATTGACGGCCTGTAGATCCTACAACAGGTGGGGGTTACTTCAACACTATAACTTCAAGCCCTACTTCAAATTCATCATCATTGTTGAAAACAAATTTCGAACGTTGATGACAAGGCACTATTTTGAGGTACTTCACATTGTAAGAAGACCCAAAGGAGTCTAAAAATTGCTGTCCGTAGGTGTGTCCTTGGGTACAAAGGTATGCCATTTTGGTTTTGCAAGGCAGTCACATTGATAGGACCACAGTTTTACAACATTAAAAATTAGAAACAAAACCTTCAAAATATAGGGAATCATGATACCTACAACACAAATGAATAATACAATCCACGACGAACGAAAAAAAAAGAAATTGTTCATGTTTTTTTTTTTTTACTTAGACCCTACTAAAACCAAAAAAATGTGATAGAATCTTAAATGTTCGTTTGATGGCGTTGAAACTTTCTGGGGTACTGGAGAGGGTTGTGATACACACGACACACGTTGAACCCCAATTAGGATCTCTCTCGACGATACCCGGCATTTCCCGACCAACGTCCGTAGGTACAAACGTCCGTGGGTACAGCATCTTCCCCTACTAAAGTTTTGAAACAAAACAAAAAAAAAAAAATAATAATAATAATAATAAAGTTATTGTCTTATTTTATCTTGAAAGTTATTAATAAACAAAAGTTCATCGTAATTTTCTAAAATAATGCTTTAAATATTCTTAACGATTATATTCTTTTAAAAATGAGACGGGTGTCCCACTTACCCCCTAATAAGGGGTAAGTGGGTCAACCCCTCTTTTTATTTAAATTTAAATGAAGCATATCTAAAAAAGAAGTAAGGGGGTCTTACATAATAAAGTATGTAAGTTTTTAGAATGAATTATCATTTTGTAAATGCATCCGTTTATGAGATATTTACTGCCTTTCAAATCCGTTTGACAGAATGTTTTAAAACAAAAAACAAAACAATTACATCTGTGAAATTTATTGAAAGCCCATAGGTACATATTTTGTTTTAACACATTAAGGTGTGTTGAATAAGCGTAATACAGTTAATTAAGATCAATTTTAGCAAATTAGTCAAAACTATAAGTTGAAAAAGAAATCGGAAACACTAAATAGCTGCTACTATTTAAAGTCAGCTGAGGAAGAACCATTTTCACTTCATCCTCAGAAATAATTCCAAAATCATCTGTACCAGGATAATAAATGTATTCGTTCTTGCAAATTCAGCGGTATTTTTTAAATTTGTGTCATCAACTTCCAACACTTGATCTACAAAATACTTCATGGTTTTCTTTGATAGTAGTTTCACAAATACACAATCACCTGCTTTATCAATTTTTGTAGCTAAACTATCAATTCCTACTAAGCCGTCATAGTTCTCTTGTATTTTACTAATACGAATATTTCATCAGAGTTGCTTTTGATTTTCCAATCCTCTCTATTATGGGGGGATACACTTTCCCCGTATAGCAAACATTTACGGGGTAAGTGGGACCCCTCCTCTTAAACACTTATGAATAATAGTTTTTACAAAAAACTTTGTTGCAGTATGCACTTTAAGTTAAACTATGAATGAAAGTTTAATGATCATAAAAAAAATAATAATAATTGCTTGAACTCACAAAAAAATATTTTTCAGAATTTTTTTTCAACCAAGTTCTATGACCTAAAAAAAAATCCACGAAATCTAAATTTTTGCAAAACCAATCACTGATAAAATATGACATGATTAGTGTGAAAAAGTATAAAAACCATATGCATATTTCAGTTTTAGGGAGGTAACCCACTTACCCCAGTCACCCACTTCCCCCAGATAACCCTATTGGAAATAATTCTGGTTTTTAAAATGCCATTAGATTCGAAGACACTCGAATGCAAAAGTAATATTGTTGTATAAACTAATTATTTTTCCATTACTCAATCATGTTGAAAATCAAAGATCAACAAATAAAGTTAACTGCATATAACGATTAAAATTTTCTACGTGATGTCTCACTAAATTTCCACTTTCTCGCATGAGTGATATTTGTTAAACTAATTCATCCTCATATAAATAATAGCCTATGATCGAGTAACCCGCGTGTTTCAATAATGAGACTCGCGCCACAGCATGATAATTTGATAATGTGTTTTGGTAATCTTTAACATACAGGGAAAGGCTTCACTGTGACAAGGCTGAACTCGATCCGGCAACTTAACTGTTTTACTAGAAGACTCATTTCAGGGGAATGAAGAAACGAAATAGCGGTCAACTATGAACGCTATCTATTGGAGTTTAGGGTTAATCCACTAGAGTTAGGGCTAAAATTTCAACTATCAAACCAAACAGGCAATTGCTTCGTTCAAATGTAGAAGAGTAGAAGCAATTTTCACCCGTCATACCTTGACGGGCTACTTTCTAGTTCTTTATAACTATAATTATGTAATTAAACACATCATCTTTAGTAGATATTTTGCAAACGCGTACGTGCTTAAATGTAGAGTTAAATGGTCACTTAACAGCCTTTTTAAGTGTCCATCCTTCATCCGGAAATTTCGATTTACCAAAGGAGCTCCGGTCCCGACCACTTTGGTTGGTCGAGGTTCTACTATATTTTGCTATAAACCCATGAAACATAACCAGAGAATAAAGGCGTAAAATAGTGAAATTACCTTTATTTTGCGGACGAAGCCAAATGATGAAATCGCTCAGCATTGTATCCTACAGCGTTCAATTATAAAACTATGAATGCCGTTTAAAACAAGTATGTTTGTGGCAATCACAAAACTTTCTTCTATATCTTTCTTATGAATTCTGATCCTTCCCCATGCTTGACGAGAAAGCAATATTCCCAGCAAAAATAAAATTGCGCACATAAAAACTTGACGACCGTCCAAATTTCCGAATTATAGAAAAAGCAAAGCAAAGAGCGAAAATTGAAAGTTATTTTAAAAGCCTTGCTTGAATTAATTAAATATTTTATTTGTTAACAAACATAACATGGCTACAGTAAAAATGTTTAAATCATTGAGATTTCCTGTTATTTTCCAACAATTAAAATCACGCGAAATACGCAGACGGCAACGGCAGTCTATTATGATTCAACTTTCTTATTGTTGCATTAATAACGCTATTTTTATTCACACGAAAAAGAAATCATCCCCCTTTAGAGCGATTGGCGCCAAAATTGAACCAACGACTGTTTACATATAGGTTCACATTTATTCCAAATTTCATCTAGAACGGAGCATTACTTTTTGAGATGTAGCACTAGCAATGAAAACAAGAGAACGTTCGAGTGTACCACCCTTTTTTTCAGCTATTGACGTGAAAATATAATCGGCTCTTGTACTCTCTGAGAGCTACTTTTCGATAAATTTTTGTTTGATTCTCTTCATTATTTCTTGAGATATAGCAGTCACAAGTGACGACAAAAACGTTCTACAGCTCAGCCCCTGTTTGAGCTATTGACACTAAAATTGAATCAGAACCTGTACATGTTAGGGGCAACATATGGACCAAGTTTTGTTAGATTCCGCCATTTACTTTCTGAGAAATAGCAGGCACGCATAACTCAAGAAAACTCCCATTGCTCCATCCCCCCTTGGAGGAATTAGCGCCAAAAACCAATGGGCACAAGTTGACATAAGGGCACAGATGTGTATCGAATTTCGTCGGTATTTTTTGCTGTAGAGCGGCCACAAAATACCGGTCACACACATACAGACACACACACACACACAGACAGACATTTTCTAAAAATGGTCGAAATGGACTCAGCACACCTAAAACGTTCGAATCCGTCAAAATTCGAAATTCGAAAATTTGTACGAATCCAATACTTTCTTCTATATATTAGAAGAAAGTAAAAAATAAATTAAAACAGAGTTAAATTAGTTTGAGTTGCCTAAAATATGGAAACTAGTGAAGGAAAAAAGTTTTTTGCTCTGCATTCATACTGCATTGACAAAGAAACCACTTTTACAGCCTTCATTCCTCGTATTAGAGAATTATTGTGCGAAGGGCGTGGCAACAAAATTGATCGTCAGTACTTGATATTTAGCTTAAAAGCCATAATGTTTGGCCAGAACACAAGAAAGCTCTAGAATATTAATGAAAATAACTGTATATTATTCATTCGTCACTTACTACCAAAAGGACTGAAGGCTCACTTCGGCGATAAAATAAAATTTTCAACTCACCACTTTTTTAAACCCATCCGGCCAAAGATAATTAACTACTTCATTGGTCCCTCCCCCCATACACAAACAACTAATTTCTCTTCTTCCTACTTATGGTTTGTGATGTTAAAACGAACTCAAGTTTCACATAGAATTCAATATCGTGGCCATGTACAAAAGGTTTGAACGCAACTTGGAGTTGGGAGAGGAAAGAAAGAAATGAAAAGGAAGGAAATTACAGTTAAGTATTTCCCAGATTACCTTTTGGTATATTGCTTTTTTGTTTTCGTAACAAAAAAAAAACTAATAATAAATTTAAAAAATAAATAAATAAAATAAAATGAAAAATCGCCCTGAATAAAGAGGCTACTAATGATGAAAAAGTGACTGATAAACTAATAGTCTCTTCCAGCTACTTGCAAGTAATTTAAAATTCGAATTTTCAGGTCTACTCTAGAATCATATTAGTCAGAAATGCTTAGCATTTTCTGAAAATTTCCTGGTATTTACCTGATTTACAACTAGTGGCATCAGGCAGGACCGGAATTTGGTGGGGTTAGGAGGATCAATTGCCCCCTGATTTTGAAAAAGTAATGTTTGTACATACAAGCGGGTGTGGTTTTGCTGTTTCCAGACGAAACTTGTATTGTGTGTTTGCTCCCTGTCTCTCTCCCTGAAAAATTTTAAAATGATGGCTCCGGCATAAGGTCAACCAGCGAACCAGATGAGGCAGTGAGAAGCAAAGGGATATAAGTGGCAAAACTAAAAATTTGGAGATAATCAGTACAGATGGTAGCTGAACCTCCCCTCTGTCTTGGGACAAGAGATAGTACTAGTAGCCCTGGTAGGTGTTGCTATACAGCATGATTTAGAAAAATATTTCAATGAAACCCTACTTAGGACCTTGTCTTTAAACAGGCTTTACTCAAAACTTTAAAACAAATGTGCACTTACATCCCTTTTCATCTCACTTCCTCAGATGATATCAGATGAAATTGAAACAAGGACAGCTTGTGTTTAATTTCTACGTATTGCATTGGTGCCCACCTGGGGGGGGGGGGGAGGGTCATGGCACAGACTGCGCCATCAAAATTTTTTCGAGGGTTGTTTTGAGGGATGTTTTTTTACTTTTTGGGGGAGGGGGGGTTGTGATATTTAGGATAGTGCTCCCTTGCCCTTAGGGAGGGGGGCACCCCTGCGTACTGTGACAATATATGAGTGTTTTCCGTGGTGCCTTGATCGGTAAGGCATCGAGCTCGTGTTCGGATGGTACCTGATTCGGTGTCCGCCGATCGAACATCCTCCGTGCTGATTAATGGTAATTGGGACACGTTACATATGTTCGTAGTCCCAAAGTTCTCCAAATTCCAATTCCAAATCAATGCCTCTGGGGGTGCTGAATCAGGGGTTGCTCGACTCTTGGTCTGGATCATAAAACAGAGCTTGCTTCAGGGTCCCATCCAACCGGTTAGACCAAATGAATGTAGTGATAGGTACGAGAGACCGTGTAGTGTAGTGCGTTATTAAAATTACGTACTTTTATGCAATTTATTCCAAAAAAAAACTTTTATTTAATCATTATTTAAACAAAGTTTGAAGTGTGTTTGTGTACAGGTTTTTTTCTCAAAATGTTTAAATTTTCAGCGTTCGAGCCCTTCCGCAAAAATATGCTAGAACTTTAACTTGAGCAAATAAAGGCAAATTTCAAAATTTTACTGTCGTGGCAGCCTGCTATACAAAAACATCGGTTATTTATTTATTTATTTATTTATTTATTTATTTATACATAATTTAACCAACTTCACGAAGAGGACCTCGTCGAAAGTGGTTTGCCTCCGAACAAACACAGTAAAGAGTAATAAAACACAGAGAAGCGAATAACACCCAAGGCAACGTTGGGTATCAAACCTACGAACCCTGGCTACAAAACGAAGCTTCACCACAGAACCACTGAGGCCCCAAAGCAGAGATTAAGAACCATGTTTTGGACTTTTGGTTGTATTTTTCCAGTTTCTCTTAACCATCATTTACTGCAATAATAATAACCCCCTATAGCCATTCAGTCTCATCATCTGTTAAGAAATCTGACGCAAAACGATATTAAAGTTCTCTTTTGCTGAATCCCTGGTCATCTGGGCATTGTAGGCAATGAGGCAGCCGATTTGGCTACCAGAGCTGCAAGTATTCTGGTTGACGACAGTGTTCCTTACGCTGACATCAAAAACGCCATTTCTGAATCTCTAAGTATGCATTGGCAGCGGACTTGGCATTCAGAAACCCAAAACAAACTACGTTCAATCCAGCCCTCGACTAAAGGTTTTAGATCATTACATCTCACCAGGAGAGAACAAGTTTTAGTAGCTCGACTCCGCATTAGTCATACTAGGTTCACACATAAATACCTTTTTATGCCATGAACCAGCTCCAATGTGCATGACATGTAATGTGAATCAGACAGTGTTACATATTTTAAGAAACTGCCCAAATTTTAATCAAATACGTTTTACATATTTTAATAATTTTAATCCTACTTTGAAGGAGTTGCTTGGGGACCAACCCCTCCTTCCTCCCGGAGATTAGTTTCTCCCTTTTAATTTAGTGTTTGTATCGTCATTATGTGATTTTGTCCTTTTCATATTTTTCAAAGTTTATTATATATGGTTTAATCTTTTTCGTTTTTAAGGACTTTATTTTTTATGCTACTTAGTTTTATGACTTCTACTTCAACATACTTTTACATTTAACGTTTTCTTGTTTTATACTTGAATTAAAAATTAATAGTATAAAATAGGGAATTGTTTGGCGCAGTATAGCGCTGAAGGGCTCTTGCGCCATTAAATTCAAATAAACAAACAAACCAGTTTCTCTTATAGGAATTTCATTAAACGTAATTTGTTAAATTTTTAAGTGAGACGAAATGCATGTTTTGCAAAGTACCTTTGCAAAGATTTTTTTTTTTTTTTTGTCATCCTGATTGAATTAAAAATCAACCGGATAGCTTTGTTCACTATCCTAAGCTCGAACAAACTTTGCTTAAAGAATTTAACTTGTATTTATGTTAAGAATATTACATAATCCGAGATTCTGTTTTTCACAAACAACGATAAAATCATTACGTTTATGTAACCTATTATTGTCTAAGCATGGAATAATCATTGATCAGCATCAGTATTACATTTAAAACCTGTTAACAAATCCTACGATTCTGTATTTTCTTTATTTAAAGTTGTCGGTGAAAATTATTCCTTAAGTTAGTGATGAACAAAACCTAAGATAACCTTGTAGTAATAAAAGCTATAACTAGATGGATAACACTAAGATAACCATTCATTACTGCATTAAATATTACGTATAAATGTTTGGGAGACCGTTGTAAGTTTGAAAAAGGATATTGCCTTTCTATTTAACAATCACAGTAACAATGTCAGTGTCAAAACTTGCAAAACTATGTTGCTTCACGCGTTATTGTCTACATTTTAAATTGTCATTGACAATAAACGAAACCTTTTTAAGCACTTTTTTTTTAACCTTAAAACTGTCTTGTAATTGTAATTGTTAAATAGTTGCTTAATTTTACAAATGCATTTCAGACGTCTTTTTGATAGCAAGCTTACATCATCAAGTTTCTTCCAAACGCCCGGAAACAAGTCTTGCGAAATCAGTTAAGTAAAGCGTCATTTCCATAACTAAAATAGCATAGTTTAGAAATGGTAGTTTAATTTGGCAATTCATTGTTTATCTTTTTAGTATCTAGTGTTGCATACAAAAAGGAAAAGCATTGGATTATTAGTCTGAAAGCGTTGAAACAATTCGGTCACTATTTCACTTTCAACAAGAATCACGGTTCATTGGTTTTAGCCTGTTCTAAACTTTGAGAAATTTCTGACTTTTGGAAGCAGCGAAGGGGAACTAATACGTTCACCTGTTATGAAACTCTTACGTGAAAGTTGAAGAAAAGAGTTAGTTTGGCTTTTTGAATAACATTTTAACTTAAGAAGAGGCAAAAGTAATTCGTGAATTATCTTCGTTTTATTTCAACAGGGCCTAATATTAAATTACTGCAGGGGATTATCCATACAATAAGCGCTGGAGATTGTGCAATAAAAAACGCAATCATTAAGAATTTCATCAAAATTTAACTCAATTTATTGAGATAATATTTTAAAAAAAGAAAGATATTGCATATCGTAAGGATCCCATTTAAAAATATCGCTGCAGTGAAAATTTCACAAGGGAAAATTAATTTATTTTTTATGTTAAACTATTTAGCCTTATTTAGAGGATACAATGCATTTTTCTCTTATTGTAAGAAAAAAAAACTTCCCTAAAATTATCGTGGGATTGCTGCGTAGTGGACTGTATATTTTTACGGAAAGGTGCTTGCCTATGCAGGAATCCATTTTTTTTCGAAATAAGTTATTAAAGACTAGTAATACTCGCACAGTTTTGCCCGTAGTAGAAAACTAAAAGGTCATTTGGTTCTCCTGTATATTTGCAAATAATGAATGATGAATTTCTACACAATTTGCTATGTTAATTTGCTCGCCCATGTTATGGTAATTTTCTCGTCCATGTTATGTTAATTTACTCGTTCATGTAAGGAACATTTGCTCGGTAAAATGTTCTTAGAATTGGAATAGAAAAAAGGACAAAATCGAATTTTCAAAAAATCGCTTCGAGGTGCACACTCCCTGCTACAAACTAATTTAGTGCCGAAGTTCATGAAAATCGGCCGAACGGTCTAGGCGCTATTCGCGTCACAGAGATCCAGACTTTGAGCTTTATTATTAGTACAAATACAGAAGACAACTCTGCCGTGGGCAAGTAAAGGGCAGTAACTGCAAATTTTTCTCTTTTTTTTTTTTTTTTTTTTTGCATTTACTGTACGTTAGCTTTATAGTACAAGCTTGCTTTTTTGGTTTCCGCTAAAAAAAAGTGCGAAAAAAAAAACCGTCTAATTCCAAAATGTCCCTATTGTTAGTATTGATAGTTTGTATAATAATATAGTATTGATATTGTTTTGTATTGATAGTTCGTAAGTATGTATAGTTCTTCTAATATCTCGAAAACACATTTTTGCAGATACTGCCCTTTACCAGCCCACGGAAGAACTGCCCAAACGTCATATTTGTTCCATTGTTTATTGCGTTCTTAATAGAAAACAAAACGAAAGATATGCATGATTTAAAAATTGTCTGCGTGTCTTTGTTCATTTCAGTGCAAACTCGAGCAGGGGAACTTCCATTAACGTTGAACACTTAACAAATACTTTTACCGAGAAACATATTCTAATAAATATGTTTTTCACATCCAAATGATATTTTTTCGTTATTTTGTTCCGTTGTTGTCTTGTGCCATAGGCCGGCAATTTGAGGTGCGCTGCTTCACTTTTCCAACTGTACCGTAATTTGGTGTGAAGTCCGACTTCCACAGAACACACATGTCATAGGGACCCGTTTATGGGGTAGACAACCATTCACACCACAACAATACATTCACCGAAGGAAGGACAAGAGAGAGAAAATGCATCCATGCCCAAGCCGGGATTCGAACCCGTGACCACCTTATCGCAGTCAGACTCCACTGACCACTAGACAAGGCGGGCAGCAATGTTTTGTTCTAAAATTACAAAATCACGTTACGTAAGTTACTTAACACGCTAGCTGTCACGTGTTATCGATGCCTTTATTAATGACTTGTTGTATTTAACCATGCTTATTTTCACGTTTTAAATCTCTTGTATTGAACTAAATGGTAACAATTTGCAGTTGACCTCAGAAAGGCTCAGCTCAGGAGAAAGCCTTAAATGTGTCACTTAGAAGATATCAGAAATTAGACGATTTGACAAAACTCTGTTCGAAGAGACATGTAAAGTGCTTCGAAAATTTAAATTACAACTGAAAGTTTTAAAAGACATTATCTTAATACAAAAGAAATACCTACCATGTTGGACATTTAATTCATTACTGTTTGGGATATTTTTCGGTTACAAACTTGTTTTATCATTGCAAACAGCCAGGGGCGGACTGGCCCTAGAATTTCTATGTGGAAAAATATTCTTTCCGGCCCTACCCCAAACATTTTGGCTGTCTTTTTCCCAACCCCCAAAATTTTTAGTGATTTTCTTTATATAAAAAAAGAAAAAGAAAAGAACAAGTTTTTTCAAAGACTACACATGTCTTTAAAAGAAAAAAAAATCCCAGTTTTGTAATCTGGAAAACTTTTCTGTTGATGACGAAAGAAGCCATCTTTAGTTTAATTTTTTTTTTTTTTTTTTTATTTTTTTTTTTTTCAATGTTTTGGCTGCTGTCCGTTTTTGAATTCAGCTTAAAACGGAGAACGATATCAAGCTAGTGATGAATGTTTCTCCCTGTAAGTGGGGTATGGAATATCCCCAATTTAGGGGGTCCGGGGGTTTCTCCCCCGGAGAAAATTTTGAAAAATAGGTATAAAAATCTGCATTTTGAAGCCTCATAAGGAGTGATTGGAACAAAGAAATATCAGGAAAAAAAAAAGGCGAACAAAACTTTTTTTTGAGTTTCATTTTTCAAATTAAGATAATAAACTTTTTTGTGTCGATAAATCAATGACAGCAGTTGACAGACAGAAAAAGTGAGGAAGGAGAAAATATAATGCATTGTTGTTTTGTCACATCGGCTTTCGGTACGATTAATTTTTGATCACCACAACAAATACAACACTGAATTAAATATAAAATGATCAATAGTAAAAAATGCTTTAAAAGAAATGATGCACAGATTTCGAGAATGGGAAACGGGAGAGTAACATATTACCTATTTTTACTATTTATAATGGAACTTACTTACGGTTTGGCCATCATCTCTCCGTCTGCGGGTATTTTGACCAACTGCACAGTGTTAGTAATGATAAAAAAACTCGTTTTATTTAAGGATTACTGAACTTCATATGCATCATGAACATGCTTAGAGCTTATACAGACTCTTAACTGCATGAAAAACTCCGAGAAAAGGGAAAAGTAAAACGAGAATTCGAGTTTTCACCATGTTTCTGATGAGGAACCAAAGAGGCTTAAACCCATGAAATTACGATAATAAAGAGTATTTCATATTGAATGAATTGTTCATCATTCTGTTACATAGTTTCTTTGTAAAAAACTTAAAAATACCTCTCATTTTAAATAGAAAGAAGAATTTATAAGCCGCATAAATGCAAGTGTTATTATACGCTGTAGTGACGGATTTTCGTTTGCTACAGTTCCCACAATGCACTGCAGTGCCGGTTTTGACCTGCAGTGACGTCAGATGAATACTGTCCATTAATACGATTGAAAAGAAATAAAATGAAGCACACTTTGCTTAGGAGTTTCAAAGACTAATCTAGTTATTTTCAAAGACTCTGGATTTGAAATTTAATAAACGAAAACAAATTAATTTAAAGTAATCGTTATTTTAAATTCATATTATTTTGTTTAAAGTGTTGAAAACAACAAAATTTTAGCAAACACATGACTAAAAATATTAAACTTACCGCGAAAAAGTTCTTGTCATTGTTAGTTCAATACAGATGTTATTCCACAGTGTATAACAAATGACTCGTTATTTTTCTGAGACCAAATTGCGAAGAGAGGGATTACCTAATTGGTTGAAAAAGACATGGCTCCGTCTATTATACAGAAAGTGGCGGGAAACTTAACAGTAAACACGAAGGGAAGAGAAAGAGAGAGAGAGAAAAAAAAAGCTTTCTTAGCAGGCGTTTTGCATGTTACCAGAACTGGTATACATCCTATTCTTTGGATGGAGTCTTTTTCATATGAAGGAAAGGGATTATTAGATGATCATAAAAAATATCCTCACCCCCAATATATCGCTCCTCATCACAGAATTCCAGGAAACATCAATTTCCAACATAGATAGCAAGAGACACCACCTGCTCTTAACCAGGGCCCATCTTAAGGCTTCACTTAGGGCGAAGGTCCACCCCACGAAACCATTGCGTTCTCACTTCGTAACAAGATACAATACGGCAATAGTTCGACAAGAAAAGAGTGACCACTGGAAGTGGAAAACCATCTAATCATCATCCTCTCCAAACCTCTCCCCCCAATTGCAGTTATCTCAATGTCTAAGTTTAAGACAACTGACTGTGACTCTAAATACATAAGAACGGCCGACCTAGCTAAAATCTTTTTTTTTTTTTGCAAAATAAAATTAACATTGAAAAAAAGAAAACGGCCCGAGTTAGGTGCGGCCCATGTGGAATTTTCCACATCTTCCACATGGCCAGTCCACCCCTGCAAACAGCTTGGAATAGTCAAGACAGCTTCAACTCTAATTTTAAGCAGAATTTTCGAAGTCGGGGCAAAAATGTTGCATAAAAGCATAAGTAACAGTGAATGAATAACAACACAATCATTTAAATAGGCTCAGAGATAGCAAATGTTTCTTTAATTAAGTAATATTTGCATACATTACACCGCTAACAACACATTAATGCAAAAAAAGTTTCAACTATGTTGAATAGGGTTTTTTTTTTTTTTTTGGTTTTTTTTCCCCCAAACGTTTGACACTTGCACATTCGCCCAATGTTTAGGGAAGTAATATTGTTGAAAGGCATAACTTTTTTATTTTTTGCATTTAGCGCAATTTACATTCTTTCACATTTCAACAGTTTTAAAAGAATTTCTGTGGACATGTAGTAAGGTCTTTCTTTGCTTATTTGAAATTTCAAAAATACATTTTTGATCCTTTTAGAAAGGCCAGTCCTTACTTAATAATTGAAATTTACTGAAAAGAAAGCATACAATTAGAGAAACAGAATTTGTAATAAATTCTATATCACCAATCTATTTTTTCACAGGGGAGGTCCTTTAAAAAATACTTAATTGTTTAAAAGATATGTTTGTGTGTGTGACATGATTTGAAATCTTAGCTTATTGAGACAACATTGATCTAATTCTAGAAAATGAATGTTTGTACATAGGAAAGTAGGCTCATTTAGCTCTAGACGGAACTTCTTTAGTCCTGTTTAACAGTAGGTTTCGTCCGATTTGTGATATCATACTTACAATGGTTTACAAAAAATAAGCAGTTATAATATGTAGTAATTGCATAATAAAAAAAAAAAAACTATTATTAAGCTTTACAATTAACATTACTGCATATAATCTCTGCGTATTTATAGTGCATTATCATTATGGTCATTGAACTGTTATTATGACTATTTTAATGTCACTGTGGTTATTATGCATTGTCACTGAGAGTTATTATTGATTATCATTATGTTTATTTCACCATCATTAAGATTATTGTTCATTATTCGTGCGTGCACTTTGTTGGAATTCCATCAGTGATATGTCTAAGAAATACTTACTTTAAAGTTAGTAGACAAGTTCAAAATACGAATTTAACAGCTAAATGTCAGTTGACTCTGTTTACTACAAAACACCTAACTGAACCTGATGTTGAACTTTGGTATTTAAATATGTCAATAACTACTAGACGTAAGTTAGTAATCGATAAGTTAAGCTATGTACTTTTGTCAGCTGCTGGACTTATATGAATGATGAAGAAAGTCATCTATCATAATGAGTCATGAGCAAAGAGAAAAAAAAACTTGAAATTGCTTCTTTTAGACTTTGTGTTGCATTTTTCGTCGATAATTTAAAAATTCTCACTTGACTCTGCTACTAGATTCATAATAGAAACTTCTTCACCCTTGTTTATTTTTCTTCATTCACATTTTCTTGTACTTTACCCTCTTTTTGTTATTTTTGTTTATATTTTTATTTATATGTGTTAATTAAAATAGTTTATTGACAAAAACAACTTGTTCTAATTAAACAGGAAGTACTTGAACTCATTGCAACATTCGACACAACTGTCGCAAATTCGTCTATCCATATTTTACGCAAACATCGTTTTATAGGTCAATTAGTTAAAACGTAGAAATTGTGTTTCTGCAGAATTGCTTTCGTTTCTAATGGATAAAATATAAAACTTATCAGTATTTCATTTTACGGAAGCAACAGTTTCGAAAATTGTAAATAAAATGTGTGAACATTTGGTGATCTCATTTGTTAAGAATACATGAAGGGTAAATAACTAGTAATGGGTACTCAACCAGCAATGGGCAGACTTGCAATGGGCAGGATCAAGTTTGAAATCAATGTTCCGGGAACATCATCAGTATATTTTTAAAATAGTATCTTTCATTAAAGCCCCACCACATTTTTTTTTCCAATCATAAAAGTTTTAAATGCACGGTTGTTTATCAGATTAATAATTCTCTTTCACCAACAGAGAATTTTTTTTGCATTGAAGTTTTGAAAGATTTCTTACCTAATAAACTGACATTGTCACTGTTTTTTTTTTTTAAATCAGATCGCAGTTTTATTGATATGTACTCATTATATCTGTACGGTAGAAATTTTATTTTTATTATACAATATTTATGTCTGTCCATTTAATTAGAAGTAAAATTATTTTTTAAAAGTACCATTTAATAACCTACTCGAAACTGCCAACTGATCATAATAAATAGATATAAAAATGAGTAATATAAAACATAAGGTCAACTTTCTGGTTGTGCTTGATGTTAAATTTTGAGAATGCTCTTTCAGAATCTTCAGTTGAGTTTACAAGGTCAAGGTAGATTTGCTTCTTCTTTTAAAGGGGAAGATCTGATTTCATTTCAGGTCACTTCGCTTCGAGTTAAATTCGATTCTACCTGCAAATAGAGATCTCTGGTCGCAAATTGTCATCAACTTTTTCCACCTTTATTCATATCATTCCAATATTTTATAATTCCTGAAATTGAAAAAAAAAAAAAGAAAGAAAGAAAAACAATGAGGATTAAGGAAATACAAAACCAAAAACAGAAAAATTGTACATAAGTAAAACATAAAAGTAGAAATGAGTGAAATATTGCAATAACAATTAAAGTATTCTAATAATGTGTTACAATTTTAAAAGCTCTTTTTTTGGGGGGGGGGGGGGTGTTCAAGGAGATTGCTTATTGAACTCACTTTGACTTTAGCACTTACGAAATGATTATTAATGATTAGTTGTCTTATAGGTTGGCAACACAGTTAAAAGATTATATCTTCAGAACGTACAAACTTAGTTCAAGTAAAATGTTTGATTTTATGTGTTTGTAATGTGCTTGTGGCTTATATAATAAAATATATTTGGCCATTCCCACTGAGTAATCACTGCATGTAAGTAAAAACTCTACAGTGTAAGAACTTTCAATTGTCTTTGCGATTGGTTCAACCAGTCACATTACCCTTTTCCTTGAACATCTACTCCGAAAATAATCCCACAGCCTCGGTTTTATGTCAAAATTTATTGGAAATTTTTCGATATAAAAAGTTAAAAATTCTGTCAAGAACTTCAATGAAATTGAAAAATTATCTTTCAAACTTGAACCTGAGAAAATGCGCTATTTCAACCCTGCCATTGTAGCAAAGCTAAACTGTCGCCTATAATACCTTCTCACCATAAAAACATCACCATGAAAATTAAGCCTTGATAATATTTATTAAAACAGAGGAAGAAAAAAAACGGACAGTTATTCGAAAAACAGTGTAAACATTATTGAGAAAATATATATACGAGGGCAAATCAAAAAGTCTTTGCACCTATTTTTTTTTTTTTTTTTTTTTTTTTTCAGCAATCACATTGATAATTGTTCTCACTTGACTGTCCTTGGCGTTACGCTGATTTTGTTTCCCCCCCCCGCCTCCCTCGGCAGCATCACCGTCGCACAGTGGGGCCAAACCCCGAAAAGCTGGCCAAAACCTCAAATAAATTTAGATTTGTGGCAAAAGTGGTATATAGGGGTTTTGGAGGTCGCTGATTATAAATCTGAAGTCAGAATTACCGTAAACAAAATTACAGATCCACTATGGTGAACGCATATGTGAAAAATATGTAAGGATTTTATAAAAATTAATATATAGTGGTTTTCGAAGTCGTCAATTATAATAATCTGTCTGATGCAAAATGAAAATATTTTATTTTTATGTGTAAAATATTTTGAAATTAAAAAATTAAAAATATTTAAAGAAAAAATAATTTTGGAAGAAAAAAAAGAATGAGAACAAAGAATCAAATAATCCACTTTATACTGGGAAATAAAATAAATTTTCTCAATCAATTAGTTAAAATCAATTTCAGATTCGGAGTTTTTGTTAAAATCAGAATCGGTTTCTGAATCGGTGAATGCAGAGCTACTTTCCGTTCGCGTTCTTGTTGTTATGGTTTCTATAGGAGAAAGTAATAATCCTAAGAAACTTCGTAAAATAAGCTCCTTAGGTTTTTTTTTTTTTTTTGGCAATTTTCTATTATTAAAAATATAGGGACCCGAAGATATCATGAGTCGATTGAAAATATCTTCTATAGTTTTAGCTCTCGAATATTTTCGAGAAAAATCTTCGCAATATCTTTGTTTCTGCTTTCTTGCGCATCTTGATAATTGACCAATGCATGTGCTATTATTTGTGGACAGTGAATTAATTATTTGTACACAGAAATAGGCATGTAATACCACGGATATAATTCGACAAAATTTCCGTGCACTTTCTACTGTATATACTTGAACCCTTTTATAATCTATGTCATTGCAACTTTAAACAACCTGTACAACCACGTAAAAGCGCTTAGTTAACACAGCGCTTAATAACATGTTAGGCAGCTAATGGCAGTTAATGTTTACGAATTTCGTAAGATAAGGATGTGAACTAAAGCCCTAAACTTGAATCTTAGCGTTATATGGCGTTATATATAACTTTTCATCTAGTTGAAAATCGAAATCTCTACTATTATTTCGCTTTTGTCAGGACACAGAATTATTTAATTTATTTTAACAGGATACAACTGAAATTTCTATCATATCAATGTAAAAACATTTTCTACATACTTGCAGAAATCGTTTCCATGTTGTTGATTAAAATTTGGACACTTCACTTAAAATTTTAGACTTTATAATATAGCCGTTTTATCGTTACGTTCTAGCGACACGCGTGCGCTCTGCACGAAAGCTAAATTTCAACTGAAGGGCACAAGCGTAGATATGAGGATAGACCCTTCTCCTCTTGAAATTTAACGCAGCAGTTACCCCTCTATCTATCCCACAAGTCAAAATTTTCCGAATCAAATTTTCCTTTTTGAGGTTTTGGCCAGCTTTTCGGGATTTGGCCCCACTGTGCGTCGACCGGCTCCTCCCGATGCTGCTCCTCTAGCGAAAACCGTCTCCAGGTTGCGTCCATATCATACACACAAACTCATGCAAACATACATCTACACACACACATACCCACACAAACACACACGCCTACATATACACACATACACACCCACACACTCATGCCTGTACACAGACACAAACACACACATACCCACACAAAGACACACGCCTCGTGATTGCGAAAAACATAATTTGAATTCAAAATGTCAAAATTCAAATTATATTTTTTTTAAGTCAAAATATGGCTGTGAATACAAAGCAAACTTATACATTCCCAAAAGTGACAGTTCCATGAAACGTACCAGCCATATTTGCTTTTTGCTCGGAAAGAGTGGAGCTGCTATCAGTCATTTAAGATGACGGTTGTTCTTCAGACGTCCACAGCTTATGAGCAGCGAAGTGTTATTCGTTATGTACAGAGCAAGGGACAAAAGCCCATAGCAATTCACAGGGAAATGCACCTGCAGTCCAGACCTTCCCCTTAGTGATTTTCACGATTTCCGTCCACTGAAGAAGTTTCTGGCAGGACAGAAGCCAAGAACGCGGTCCGACGGTGATTCCACAGGCAGCCGGAAAAATTCTACGACAGGGGGATCTCTAATTTAGTGCTCTGCGATGGGACAAATGTCTGAACCGGTGTGGTGACTATGTGGAGAAATAGTGTAAGTGGAATAGTTTACTGCGCATATTTGTAAATATCTGTAGGCATCTTTCTTTTTAGCAGATAAAATTTAGGCGCGAAGACTTTTTGATTTGCCCTCGTAGGTATATTTGTTTTAACTATGAGCATAGCCACGATCCGCGTTAGCAACCATAGACGCAACAAGTTAGTGGTTTTTAGTCTCCCCCCTCCTCCCTCTGGTACCGAACCCCAAAAATGGCTTGAAATTAAAATCCCCCCCCCCCCTCTCCAATGCCATTTATGATCCGATAAAAGGAAAAACGCAATTATGCAGCTCTCCGTCAGAACTTTTTTGAAATTGAACTCCTAAAAATGTAATTTTAAATTATCTTTGGTGGCATTAGGGGAGGGGGGATAAAAGGTTCTCTTCTAGGGAGGGGCAGTTGCCCCTCCCTGCCCCCTCTAGCTACGCTCATAGTTTTAACTGACCATGTTAAAAAACTAGTATGTTGTGGCCATCACGAAACTTTCTTCTATATTTTTCCTTTTTCTGATCCCTCCCCATGCTTGACGAGGAAGCAATATTCCTAACAAAAACAAAATTACACATGCAAAAACTTGACGACCATCCAAATGTCTGAATTATTGTAAAAACAAAACAAAGAGCGAAAATTGAAAGTTACTTTAAAAGCCTTACTTGAATTAATTACAAATATTTTATTTATTAACAAACATAAGATGGCAACAGTTAAAAATTTTAAATCATTGAGATAATATTTCCGATCATTTCCATACAATTAAAATCACGAGAAATACGCAGACGACAATCTATAACGATTTATCTTTCTTATTGTTGCATTAATAAAACTATTTTTATTCGCAAAAAAAAAAAAAAAAAAAAAATTCAACACCTCTTGGAGCGATTGGAGTCAAAATTGAACCAAAGCCTGTTTACGTATGGATTCACATATATTCCAAATTTCAACCAGAACGTAGCATTACTTCTTGAGATAGGGCACTCACAATGGAAAAAAAGAACGGGCGATTGCGCTACCCCCTTTTTAGCTGTTGACACCAAAATAAAATCAGCTCTTATACCCACTAAGGGCTACTTGTCAAAAAAATTTTGTTTGATTCCGTTCGTTATTTCTTGAGATACAGCAGTCGCAATTGACGACAAAAAACGTTCTATAACTCAACCCCCGTTTGAGCTATTGACACCAAAATTGAAGCAGCACCTGCTCCTGTTAGGGGCAACATATGGACCAAATTTTGTTTGATTCCGCCGGTTACTTCCTGAGGAATAGCAAGCACGCGTAACTCAAAAAACGTCCCATTGCTCCACCCTCCTTGGAGGAATTCACGCCAAAAAACCAATGGGCACAAGTTCACATAGGGGCACATATGTGTACTAAATTTCGTTCAATTTCATGCGGTAGTTTTTGCTGTAGAGCGGCCACAAAAAACTGGTCACACACAGACGTGACACACATACACACACACACACACACACAGACAGACAGACATTTTCCAAAAATAGTCGAAATGGACTCAGCACACCTCAAAACGTTCGAATCCGTCAAAACTCGAAATTCGAAAATTTGCACGAATCCAATACTTTCTTCTATATATTAGATATAGAAGAAAGTAATAATTGGTGCATATGTAATATCATGTCGATCTTTTTCGTCAAAACCAAAACTGTCGCCATATTAAAATTAAGATAATAAGATATTCACCGGAAAGTATTCCAACGCGAGTAAAGTTGGGGAAGACCTAACTTTGAAGCATTGTGAAGGCTACGCAGATCCTAATTATTACGACTCTGCCAGGTTTGGTTTGCCCCAGCTGTAGTAGAGCAAGTTTGGCAGCTTTACCTTTAGCAGTCCATCATGCATTTAGCGAAGTTTTTGTTTGTACCAAAATGGCTCAATATCGTCACCTCAGAGCAACATTAAGATATCTTAGTCTTATTTCTGGGATTAGATATCTTACTGTTGCTCTGAGACGACGATATACGTAAAAACTAAGTTTCAAAAGAATTGAAAAAAAATTATTAAAACTTTTCAACATACAAATACTTTTGTACACAAATTTTTAACAACCACCTTGGTTTTAACTAGATCGCGCTTACTTTCTGTTGCTGAAGGCCAATTCTGATTCTTCCTCCAAGATCTGGATCAACTCGACTGAAGTTTTCAACCTGTCGTTCTTGGATGAACTCTTCAGCATTCGATAGACTGCTCACAATATTGTTCACCAAGCGAGATCTTTCTCCTTCATTGAGAACCTGAAAGGAAAATAAGTCATCAAAGTCATGTCCTACTCGTTTATCAAAAAAAAAAAAAAAGAAGATGAGAAATATTTTTACAAAATGAAACGGGAAAAGCTGGTTACAAATACATTTTATTTTTCGCAAACACAGAATTCTACGTGAAAACAAACATCTTTCAAAAAGCGATATTTTGTATTTTTCAAGAAAATTGGAAATTCATAACTTTAAAGTTATTAGCCAAACCCGAGCATAGCATTTGCTCTCTAGTGTCTTCTGCCCGGAATCAAAAATTTGTAGCAGAATAAAAAATATTCTTCTCGGTCGTGGCCTATTTCTGGCAGGGTTATGTGCACCTAGTGTTTCGATAATTGAGATTATGGCCTGGTGACCATATTTCAGGCAATAATTGTTAAAAGCCGCAAATTACTGCCTCTAAGCCAGGGCTAAAGCAGAACTACATGCAATATATTGTCCGTTTTTCACGAGGAGGCACTTCGCCACCCCTCCTCGAACGCAGAGTTCCATTTTACGCGGGGGTAATCGGTATGCAATTCACATGCTTCTAAAGGAGACAAAACCAGACATCCTTAACTTGGGCGTCCATTTTAATGTGCAAAAAAGTTTTAGTATCCTTTACATCACTTGCTTCACTTGACTGTTGTCATTTTAGTAATTCTTACATTTCAAAAAGTGCTACTTTTATAACAAAATGCTATGATCCGAATATACCTTCAGCCAGAAATAGCGAAATAGAATCATCGGATACCACGTGACGAGGGAGGCGTCAAGTGCCTTCTCGTGGAAACGGGCAATCCTGACAGCGTGGATATCAAATCCAGAAACTGCAGTTTTGTCATTGTTATGGGCAGACTGATGAGTCCATTACAAAGATGAAACTGCAGTCTCTGGATGAGATAACCGGCATGTCGGTATATTTCCTGTATTGCTTTATTTTGGCTACATCAGCACAACCGAAAAAAATATATATATATTTTTTACTTCTTATTTTGAGTAAAGCTACAGTAAGTGCAAACTTCTTTCCTTCTGTTAGACGCCTATTTCTGTGATTAGTATTTCTTTAAGATTTCCGTTCCTGTGACTGAAACCATTCAGTCAGTTCGCCATGTGACTAAATGGAAGTTTCAGTTACATGGCAAACCCTCTTCTCAGCATTTTAAATTATGTTTTGCAGCTCCATTTGAAAATCAAACGAAGGTTGAAAAAATGTTCGGTAATATAATCAAATTTAAATTATCGTTCTGAAATTTTCAATGGCGGTTTGCTTATATTTAACTGTTGCCATTCAACAATAAGTAACTTTAAATTATGTTCTACGTACTTTATAAAACTGTATGTAACAGACGCTTTCATCATTCGGTAATCACACTCAGAAACTAAATTTGCAAAACAACTCAAAAAGACAGCAATGAGCTTTGTTCTACTTCTGTAACTTTACAGTGCAAAAGGTTTTCAATAGCTTATGGCATTGGATTCATTTTGTTTCACACGATAAGATAAAACAGAAAATAATATTCATGCCGCTGATTTTAACTCGCAGACAGCAACTTATGATTATGAAATTGGCTTGAAACATCATTGTATCGTGTTCGTGCCAATGATAAGAACATTCACTGCTCTATTTTCAAGTCATAGACTTCTAATAAATAAAAATAATAATTTTACCGAGTGTGTTTCTGATGTTTACTAAGTTAACTATAACCTAAGTACAGCGAAACCTGTGTAAGTTGACCACGTGCGGTTCAGTACTTTAGTGGTCAACTTAGACAGGTGGTCAACTTAAAAAGAGTTTGTTATATGATTCTCAGCCAAATTTGGTGCATATTGGTGGTCAAGATAGACAGGTGATCAACTTACAAGGGTGGTCAACTTTACAGGTTTTACTGTAATATTAGTTGAAAGATTAAAAACTGCATAGGAGGAAATTACTGTTGCCAGTTCATCTGCGAAAATACTTTTGAAACCTTTAAAAAAAAAAGATAAAAATCACAAAATGTTCATTCCCTAATCGAATCACCCTACCAATTATTTACATGCTAAAACTATAATCACTTAAGACTTGTTAACGTTCATCGTTGAGTTATTTACGCAACGATAATAAGATCGAATAAGTAATAAAAGTGTAATAATTCTATTTCGCATTAAAAAAAATGTATGCTCACTTTTCTGTAAAAGATTCCTGGCTGAGTGAAGTTGTCATCATCAGAAGTGTCGTATCGGGCTGCTTCGCCATGGACGGGGAAAGTGCTCTCTCTTGCTTTTGGATCTTCCACGGGTCCCCCAAAGCTATTCGGATAATAGTTAGGTGCTCCATCTTTGGGGAGAGATTTTGTAGTAAGATATAGAGGTCAGTTCATTACGCTGCACAATAATGGATTTCGAAGGATTCTTAAACTAAATATGCTTAAACATTGAGACGAAATTCAATACTTCAGTTACAAGTTAAAATGAAATTATTTTAACCCTTTTCTGTCAAAACTCTACAAATGATTATGGAAAAGATTTTGGGAACGAATTTTTTTCTTTTTATAAGATCTTACGAAATAATTTTCTTACGGTATTTGCTTGCAAAAATCTAAATATCTTCTGTGATACTCTTCATTTGTTAAAATTGTTTATGCATGAACTTTATTTACAGCTAATTTATACAATTTTATTTTTCACTGGATTTATACGTAAAAGTTTAAATTTTACTCGTAAATGTAAATGTTAAGCATTTTTCCATGTGTTAAAAACAGCCTTAAGTTGACAGAATCAAAAAAAATCGTTTGATGTACTTATTCCATGAAACAAGCTTTTTTCATCAAGTTTGGTCGCAGAAAAATCGCCAGTTGAATCAGGATTTTTTAAAGGACTCAATTTCTCACCGGAGCCTAATGTTTTTTTTTCATGAATTATTTAAGCTTAATTTTAAAAATATTGTTAAAATCAAAAAATTAAGGTGTGTTGACTAAGTTTTTCGAGATAAAGAAAAGTCTTGTTACAAAACTACACTGAAAATATTATTGTCTTACATATTTTCCTTTCTTAAATTTATCAATTATTGACTTTTTTATTTTTATGAATTCCTTTTTAAAATAGTACGTCCAATTTATTATTTTAGTTTAATACATATGGGTCGAAGTTAAATTGATGCTCAAGTTTTTCTGCAGAGCCCTATGTCGAGTTTTTCTTGAACTGTTTGAACTAACAGTTAAAACTACAGTTTGAACTAACAGAAACTATTCCCAAAAATGTTCTCACTTCAAAAATTATACTTAGAACTAAGATACATTTTCAAAGTTCTATCGTGAGAGAAAAAAAAGTCTTAGCACTAACCTACCATATTTTTTTATTGTATAATATATTTCACTTTTTTACATTCATTAATTACTGATTCTTTCATTTTTAACAATTTATTTAAAAAATGTCTGATGATCTGTTTATTTTTTTTTTCAAATATTTATCCATAGAGGTCGGAGTTAATTGTCTCATAGGAAGCCGAAGTTTAACGTCTCAACCTTGGAAGCTTCATTCCGACACGAATGGAAAGAGAGAACTTGGCTAAAGAGACGAGGCATCGACAGCGTAACCTGATCTGACCATTGCCAGTTAGCATCAAAATTATGACGGCTAAAGGCTCTCTTTTGAATAAAGATATTAAATGAAGAAATTTTTGCGAAATGTCATAGGATTGAAACAGCATATTTTGTAAACTCGTACCTTGATTGTCGGTGACCGTAGCAGTTCCGTCTCGCTCGTAATTCCTTGGGCGGGAACGGAAAGGACAATTGACAGGAATTTGGTAGAAGTTGGTTCCAAGTCTGTACCTTGCAGCATCCAAATAAGAAAATATGCGACCCTGAAAAGTTTCCCAAAATATAAAAACAGTCAGGAGCACTCTCATCAGAAACGCATCTTCAAATTTCACGAAATGTTCGTCGTATTTGATGAAATGGCTTCGTCAAAATTTTATGGTAAAACGTTTTGTCATATTGATAAACATTTCGTGAAGTTTTGGCTTGAGTTTGTGAAAAAGAAAGAATCGTAGTAAATGACGAAATTTTTAACGATTGAAGAATTTTCGAAACTGAGGGATGAGTTTTTGAGAATGAGATTCAAACACAAAGGAAACGTAGAATAGCCAGGCCCGACGAGAGGTCATGTCAGCCTAGTCGGAAACTAGGGACCCGGCCCTCACAAGGGCCCGGTTGGGAATCGGAGTAGCATAAGCTTATATTTTTATAGGATCCCAAAGAGTGAACTGACAAGGGGCCCGCATTGGCTCTCTGCGACCCTGATCATAGCATCAAAAAACTCACAGTATGACTCTGATAAAGATGAGGTCTGACCTAGAAAAGGTTAATTTCTTCTCGTTAAGAACAAGTAGTAAGAGGATGGAATGCTATATTTGCAGTACTGAGTTACCACCACAGTTCATTAATAGCACGAAATTTCACTATCTTTTATCCTTGCATACTGCGAGCTTTTTTTTTTTTTTTTTTTTTTGTATCGTTTGGATGTAAAGTCATCCGGGAAAATATGCAAAGGCCCATACTTCTTCTAATTGAAATTGCTCATTGAAACCTCGAAACGTGTGTCTACAATCAATTGCTTACTTGTACTTTACTAACGTTGTTTACTACTGTTGCTGTCCCAAATTAGTTTCAACATTAAGGATTCGCGCACTCTCTTAAGCTACGCTTCCTTTTGTCCACCTGCACTGTAAAAAAAATCCGTAAAATTTACAGAAAAAAACTGTCAGCCAGGACGCCAGTTTTCTTCCGTTTATTTTACAGAAATCTTCCGTATTTTTATTATTTATTCAAGCTGATTTATTATTTTATGAAGATTAAAAAAATGAAACTATACTTTCATAAATCCATTTGAATATTTACTATACTACTACGAAATACATGTATAAAAAGGTAAATTTCCGAATATGCCTCTGTAACAGATGACAAAAAAACATAATAATAAAATATTGATTAGGATGCAATGAAATGGAAGTTGCAAACGATTTAAGACTTACTCGCTTTAAATAAATATAAGATCAAAAACTCGAGCACGAGAACCAAAATCCAAACACGCGGGCGAAATTTCGAAGATTCGAAGAAAACCAAAGTATAACCGGTTACAGATTCAAAAAAAACAGAGAAATCCTGTATTTTATTACGAACAGTTTTTTTCTGTAAAAAATACGGATAACTTCTTCAAAATTTACAGTTTTTTTTACAGTGTGTAATCGCACAAAAAACTATCTTCTTACCATTAAATAGTGAATTCATTAGATATTAAACTGGTCTTTCTGGTATACATGTGTTCGAGTTTTAACAAAATGGAGCGTGACTTAAGATTGAGCGAACTCTGGATTTTTAAACTATTTTGGTACTGATTAAGGAGGGAATACGTGGTAAGAAAATAAATTTTTTATAACATAGCACCCTGAAATCTCTCTCTAGAAAAAGATGCTCAAACAGAGAGAATCAGGAAATCACCAGTATCAATAAAAGTATTCATACGTAGCAACCAGTTTGGAACAGAGGGAGTACAATTTTGTACAATAAGGTTCTAAATGATTGAAAGGAAGAGTCACAACGTACAAAGGACTACACAATGTCTTTGAGTAATACAGTGAAACCCCAATTTTACGTTTCTCGGGGGACAGGATTTAAAAAACGCAATACGGAAACTACATAGAAATCAAAGTTCAAATAGAAAAACTTAAGGCTCTAAAGATGACTCTTATAAAAGGAATATTAACTATATTTTAAGAAAAGAACATAATTATATGTACCATTTTAGAACGTTTTTTAGTTGTAAATTCGGGCTTTTAGGTTGAAAATAGCCCGTAACAGTGGATTGTTTTCCGGTCATTGAGATCAAAATTAAGGCAGCATCTTCCAGGATTGAAATACTTTGCAAGTTTTTCCCCTGGTCTTTATGAGAAAGAAAATAGTCTTTCACTATTTGTAAGCTCTTTAATGAAACACTAGCTGTGTCGAACCTCGAAAATAAAAGTTATGTCAAGTGACACGTGTTCAACAATTAGGCTTGAACGAAAAAAAAATCAGTAAAATTTTGCGAAGATTGCGGAAAAATAACCAAAAAGTAAACATTTTACTTCCCCCGATTATAGGGAAAGCCTTTGAAACAAAACCCAGAATTTTATCTGTTCATATTCGAGAAAAAAAAATGGCAACAGATCTTTCTTCTCAATGATTTTCTTCACGCTACAAATTTTAATAAAAGCATTGTTACGGAAAGTTGAGATGAAGCACTCAAAATGAGAAGAATAATAATTTGAATGAAGGAAAGTCTTCGAAAAATAGGGACTTTATGTCGAAATCTAAGTGTCATTATTAATATAGTTTTTAATTGATATCTCCGATAATTATTAGTGGAGGAGTATATTAAAATGACCAAACATAAAGACGGGAAGATTACGAATCCATCATTGATACGTGGCTCGATGGCCAGTTCACTGTCGTTCGGGAGAAGTAACTTGGACATACATACATACATAGATACATGCGTTGAGTTTTTAATTATATAAGATTGAAAGATATGTTTGTGCCTCCGGTTCTTCTTGTTCATATTCGTTGGCGCCATAAGGTGGGCTACGGATGGAGCAGTAGCCATTTTGTTTTCATAGATTAACTTACAACAGCGTGGATTAGATTTTAAAAAGCACAAAAGGAAACATATTGCTTATTTTAAAACATTTTCTTTTATTTCTTTTTTTTTTTTTTTTTACTTTCCAGGGAAAACGCAAAATGTGAGAAATTCATAAATCAAAAAACTTTCTATCCGTATTAAATTAGCATTATTAGTACACGGAGAAACTGTGACCAAATGGAAAAAAAACGTGTAATGCGAGAAAACCGTTGATTTGGGGGACGTAAAATCGGGGTTTCACTGTAGTTGTAGCCGACTGTGTAAAGAGTAACAATTTTACTGAAAATATTGCTGGCTTATTTTTAAATTAAAGGAATCAAAAAGATCCTTCAGCGCTCAAAAATGGAGATATTTATGAAAAGAGAAATTTGGATATGTGTTGATTAGATAAGATGCGTATTGTATGATGTTTTTCATAATTTATGTCAGGAAAAAATGTTAAAAATAGCACAAGTTTCTCAGCAGTTATATTTACCTGAAGTACTTTATCTGGGCTTGGCTCAACTCCAGGAACTAAGTTTGCAGGGCAGAAAGAGATTTGTTCAACTTCGGCAAAATAATTAGTAGGATTCTTATTGAGGACCATTTTGCCTACTTTTATATATGGAAACTCCTTTTCAGGCCATACCTTAAACAGAAAAAAATGTAAAAATATTTTTAGAACTCAAATAAGTTTTTAATATAAGGTTGCAGAAATTAAGGGATACGAAAAAGCTTAGTAAAATGTTCTTTTTATTTGAGTAAATTCTCTCAAATCCTCCAATTAGTTTTATTATTGTAAAAAAATTTTATCGTTGCTTTTTAATTTCTATTTAGGGTTGTGCTGAGCTATTTCAGAAAAAAAATAGGATGTTTAACTTTAGTCAAGAATTGAACGTAAGAAAAATAACGTTGCAACGCAAAAATTTAAAAATTAAAATCGTTCAGTGAAGGGAGTGAAGATTTTCATTCATAAAACCAAAACCCCAAATCCTGTGATAGATTTTAATTCGAAGCATTGGAAAAAATCAGGTTTCTTCGCTTGTTTCACGCAAAACGTGCCAACCATTCGTCGTTGTTGAGTCACGTGACTTCGGGTCTTTGGATCATCTTTTGCTAAACCAATGATTAAACTTACTCCCTCCATTTTAATTCCTGCCCTAAAGTTCAGGGCTACAAGAAAGAAAAAAAAACTCCTTCATCAAAACAAGGACTTTAGTTTCAAAGATGTAAATCATCCGAGTGAAGATAACTTCCTTCTACCTGCCTCTGTTATACTTTTAAGAAAGTAATCTTTCTTCGTGGTTTTAAAAATTAAATAGACAGAGTAGACAGCTGCAGAAGGCGGTAAAATGTTATTTTAATCACCTTTTTTTCTTACTATTCTTTAAAATGAAAAGCCAGTATTTTTATTTTCTATAGTGGGATCATATTCCTATTATTAAATTTTATCACTATCAAGAAGGATCAACAATGGGGCGGCGCATCCCCAGAAAGACACATTAGTGCTTAATTATAGGCATATTTAATTTCATTTGCGACCTTAATTATATCTATAAATGTTACTTTAATAAATATAAATATAATTCGAGAAGACTTAGGAATGAAGATCTACAATGCGAGAAATATAAAACATGCGATGCTTCCAAGATTTTTATCCCCCCCCCCCAACGTGAACCTTTTTATGGACATGGAGCTCATAAAAGTGAGGCCGATACTTTGGTCTCGTACCAATAAGTTTTAAAAAAATGTGGTAAAAAAGGGGAAAAAAAAGATCGTTTTTATGATTTTTTAACTATTTTAGGGAGGAATACCACCATGAGGGTTCACTTATAGTGGTATATCCTGGTAGTTCCTTCTTCATACAAATGTTCATACTTTTGAACTTTTCTCCTCCCTAGTTCCTCAGAAGAATGTTAACGGTTTAATGCTCTCTCTCCCTCCAAATAAAAAACAAATGGCTATAGAAACTGTCAGAAAATTGAAACAATTGAGCGCTATATCGAAAACGGGGTCATATTTGGATTCAGAGTGTCATTTTACATAAGTATCAGTAAGAATGGTTTCAGAAGCATTTTGAAAAGTTTTTTTTTTTTTTTTTTTTTTTTTTTTTGAGCAATCACGATTGCTAATTATTTTTATTTGACCGTCCGTGATGTTTGGTTCCTTTTTCAACCTCACCGTCATCTGCAGGAGCGGCTCCTCTGGTCCTGAGCACTGATCCCCGGTAGCCGCTTCTCCTGGTTGGTGTCATCCATTTTCTAGATACCCACACGCTCATACATATGAACACTCACACACATGCACACACGCGTCTTTTCACACATACACACACGCTAACTTGCATACACACAGGTCTATGTACACATACAAGCCTACACATACACAACTATACACACATAACCGCCCAAGAGGAGGGGCAGGCTTGGAGGGACAGGAACCGTTTCAAGAAACAAGTGAGTGGGGTAGCAACCAATGAGTAGGGTCCTTTCGCAACTCGTGATTGCAAAAAAAAAACATAATTTGAATTAAAAATTTCAGTTTGGAATCACTATTGAAAGAAGCTTGAGACTTTCAAGGTAAGTTGCGTTTAATTTTAAAAGGTGGAAAGGGAGAAGGGGTGGTCTGTTTCAAGTCTGTCTAGGGATGGCTTGGAGCTGAATTTGGTTCTGGTTGACATGCTATAAACTAGGTAACCAGACACTAACCTTTGTAACATCAAACGGATTAAAACTGCAGCTTTTAGCTTCTTCGGAAGTCATCACTTGAATGCAAAAGGTCCAAGACGGATAATTCCCATTTTCAACAGCGTTGTATAGATCTCTTCCATAAACATCTGGATCTGATGAAGCCAGTTGGGAAGCCCTTTCAGCGGAAAAATACTTGTTCCCTTGATCCGTCTGTGTAAAAAAAAAAAGTGACATAATATTAAGGCAAAAAAATTGCACTTTTTGTCCGAATCTTGATTTCTAATTTTGTTTTGTCTTACCATAAATGCAAATCTGCAGTAAAAAATTTCTTTGGATTCATTCACGAGCTTGTATGTATTGATGCTGAATCCGTCTATGTTTCTATAACTTTCAGGGATACCTTGATCAGAAAATAGGTATAGTAGTAGATGAATGCTTTCAGGCCTCAAGGAGAAGAAGTCCCAAAACATATTCAGGTCCTGAAACAGAAGTATTTTGTAGAACACCCGAACGTACAATATTATAATAAAAATTAGTCAAAGGTGTAGGAATGCCTAGTGAGTAGAGTATTAAAATGGGGTAACCCAACTAGAGATATAAAAATTTATATAAAAATTTCTCGCTAGCAACGTACATTAGTAATCCAACTAGCAACAACATTAGTAATCCAACCACCTTAGAACTTCAATTATCGGAATCAATTACGACCGCACTCCATTCAGATAATCAAAAACTCTGAAGACTAGATTTCTCCTCGCAGAACTTACGGTTGCATTCACCAGTCCATTTGAACCTCCTTCAGACACTCGAAGTGTCAATCAACCAATGAGAAAGCTTCAATCGGTGGTTCGGTTGTCCAGTTGAGATTCAAATTGGCTGGTGAATATCGCTACTATTGGTTAAAGAAGGCTGCAATCAGAAGTTTGAATGTTTGACTAAGATTTGAATCGGACGGTGAATACGATCGTTAGAAGCTCAGTTCAGTGCAGTTCCTTCAACTGTTGGATGCCAAAATAAGTTATTTTCATTTGGAAGTATGCTTGACAGAAGTAATAAGAAGCATGAAAAGTTAAATTGAATGGAAACTTTAAAATTCATAAACCTAATGTGATGATTGCTTCAAGGAGTTTTTACCTTCCAATACTTTTTACACTTTCTGAATTATTATTTTTTTCCCTCTCAATTCCAATGGTGCTGGGTAGTTCACCTGTAAAAACTAATGGTTCTTTTACTTACCCTTAGATTGGTTACCGGATTCCGTTTCTGCGTGTGAACGAAACTCGGGAACAGAATAGGATCTCGAATAGGGAATACTGGAACATGAAGTCCAATGATGTCCCAGTTCCCTTCTTCAGTGTAGAACTTGACTGCGAAGCCACGGATGTCCCGAGTTGTGTCTGCTCCTCCCACATCCGTTCCTGAATGATTAATTAAAAGAAAAATCAAACTGCAATCCAGCAAAAAGTGAGTTTGTACCGCTGTATGTTCATATATTAAAAACTCTCTGAGCCCTTTTTACGTTGAATTGGTGAGGTTGATGATGATGTCTTACACCTCAGATGAATTGAACTTCTACATTCCAACATTTTGAAATGTTTACATTTTGTGGTTTAAGTTTTATGTGCATGTTATTTACTGTACTGTTTCTGTTGTATTTACTGTGAAACTCAAGATTGTCGACGTTCGGCTTTGAACGAGTCCATCTCGAAATCGGTTGAAAAGAAAATAATGGTCCAAGAGTCCATGAGTGCCAGACCTATATAAGGGACCAAAATTTTCCTGCGTAAGAACACCACAGCAGGTAAGAAAGGTTCGCTATTATTTAAGTGGAGTCGCGCTGGCTTTGGCGAGAAAAAGGTAGCAAATGTGCGTAAAATTACTGCTAAAGCTAAACATCATAGATCCATTCCATGTCACTGATGTCACGTGACCTCATGGTCCCCATCCAACCATCTCCGATTTGGAGGACGTTTTATTGAGGTGCAGACATGCCTTTGAAACTAACCAATGCAAATTTTCAGCTTGCAAGATACAAATCACAAAGATCTAGGATACTTCAAAAAAAAAAAAAAAAAAAATTGGCGCCAAAATGGCTTCCGATGGGGGAACAAGGCAATTCGTTTCATAAAGCTTATCCGCCACTTTGGACCCCCACCCCTCCTCTTTTTTTTTTACCCATCCTACATCCTCAAGATTTGGGTCTTGGAAGCTAAAAATTTGTATAGGTGAGTTTTAAAGGCATGTCTGCACCTCCATAAAATTCCGTTCAAATTGGAGATAATCGGGTGGAGGCAACGAGATCACTTGACATGAAATGACTCAGTTTTTGACGCAACTTTTGCTACCTGTTTCCTGCCAAAGCCAGCTCGACTCAGCTTAAATAATAGAGAACCTTTCTTACCTGCTGTGATGTACTTACACAGAAAAATTTTGGGCCTTAATACTATGACGTAGGTCCGGTGCTCATGGGCTCTTGCTCTATAAGCATTGGTTACTTTATCAAGTGTTGGCGAGAGAAATCAAGTTTTTTTTCGTGAAATTTCATGATTTGTTTACAATAAGAAACGAAAATTAATGGAACTCTAACCCCTAACTACCAGATAGCATGCAAATTGTGGAAGTCTTGATTTGCTGATCGCGTTTACTGCCGTTCCTATTTCCTACGATTTCGATGCTTTGGACTCCTCCACCGAGCGCCATCAATGCTGAGCCTCTCAATATATAAATAAATAGCAGAAAATCATTGGAAATTTTCCTACTTTAATTAGCTAAATTTTGTGGGATGCACAAGTGTAATGTTGGTGCTACATGTACCCCATCTTATTACTTACATTACAAAAAAAAAAAAACTCCTTAACAGGTTGTTAAGAGTTAAGCAAACTATACTATCGTGAGCAGGTAAAGGGCAGAAACTGCAAAATTTCCATTTTGAATTTTTGTCATCGATTGTACGGTAGCTTTATTGTACAAGCTTGCCTTTTTGGTTTAGGCTGAAAAAAAATTCCAACACTTCCTTATTGTTAGTACTGAATCCAAAACGAGTTTCTTCAAGTATCTCGAAACTCATTTCCACAGATACTGCCATTTACATTCCCACTGCAGTATTACAGACAGTATGAAAATATAAAGGCAAAAAAAATATGTTTTTATAGATTAAGATGTATTGATACGGAGACGAGAACACACAAATAAAAAAACGTCTTTTGTTCCACTTACCCGCCAATGAGAACCGCACAGCAATGGGAGTACGCTTGCCGATTTTACTCAATACCTTGGCTTTAGTGTACTGCGTTACATCGTCAGTTACTTCAAAATACCCGAAAACGCCACTTCCTTTGGCATGGACAACTCGTTCTGGGATCCTTTCCCTGGAATTACAAAGCTTACTTAAAACATATTTTTGAACACACATAAATCAAACCGATTCCAACTTTCACCTATTAAAAATAGTACGTTCTAATGTAAAAAAGAGCAATATCCTATCATATAAACGAAATTAACTTGCATCCTGTATTGCTATTTCAGTAAGTTACCAGCCCTATAGCCATGGCTAAGGCAGAAACACACTGCTCGACATTGAAAATGTAAACCAAAGAAAGAGTGTTCAGAAATGTATGCAAATTTTAGAGTAGACGTACATCACTGAGTTATGTAAAGGATGTGAAATGCGCAGCTCTCCGACACACGTGAAGTAAGATATAAGGGAAGGAACTTGCAGAATGGGCAATATTCGTGTCGTTATTTCTGACTGGAGAATTATCGAAGAAATTTTGTTTTTGTCTTGGAGGGTACGTGTAACACGAGAGAATGCCAGGCCGACGTCAACTAAGGCACTTCCAGCAGATAGACGATTTTACGAGGGGTATGGTGATCGGACTGAGAAGGGGAGGTTGGTCTGTACGTCAAATCGCAGCTAATACCCACATGGATGCGAGCACAGTGCATCGGCTGTGTCGAAGATGGTTGGAACAATGAAATGTGGCAAGATTAAGGGGTGCAGGGGCAGTCAGGTAGACGTCAGAACGTGTGGATCGACGCATCCACCGACAAGCTGTAGCAGACCCACAAGTCACTTGTTCCTCGATTCTGCAGCAGGTACAAGATACCCTGAATGTTCCCGTGTCAACCAGAACCATTTCCCGTCGTTTGGTCGCACGTGGTCTGCAATCACGGCGTCCGCTAAGAAGACTGCCATTGACCCCAGAATATAGACAGCAACGTTTAGTATGGTGCCGGAATAGAGCGACGTGGATGACAGAATGGCAAAATGTCGTGTTCTCAGATGAATCCCGCTTCTGTTTATCCAGTGATAGTCGCCGCATACGTGTGTGGCGTCGACGTGGAGACAAATCTAATCCGGCAGTAACTGTGGAACGTTCCACCTCACGACAACGTGGCATAATGGTTTGAAGCGCAATTGCGTACAATTCCATATCACCTCTAGTTTGTATTCAGGGCACGATGACGGCCCAACAATACTTGGATAATGTGCTGCGGCCGGTGGCAATCCCTTACCTTCAAGGGCTACCTAATGCAATTTTTCAGCAGGATAACGCCCGACCACACAGTGCTCGCATCTGCCAACATGCTCTCCAAGGCACACAGATACTTACCTGGCCACCATACTCTCCTGATCTGTCACCAATCGAACATGTGTGGGATGTGATTGGACGCCGTTTGCAGACCCTGTCCCTGCCTCGTTTAGAAGACGAACTGTGGCAAATGGTTTGAAGGGAATGGAGAGCAATCCCTCTGGACACCATCCGCACTCTTATTGACTCTATGCCTAGACGTGTTTCTTCGTGTATCGCTGTCCGCGGTGGTCCTACATCCTACTGAGCCAATGCCGTTCTCGCTCTGTATTCTGCCTATCATTTTGAATTTAAGATCATTTATTATTCCTTGCTGTCTCTGTCTTTTTTTCAAATTTCATCACCTTCTAACCACTCCTTCTTTGTGTTGCATTTTCAATGTCGATCAGTGTACATAAAATACACCGCCAGCTCAGTCAGTTCCATCTGAGGGCTGCAGTTTCGAGCTTATTAGCACTCAACAGCCCGGAACAGGAAGTATCTGAGCTGGAGGTGGAAAACCTCTTAAGGAAGCCAAGAGTGCCAAACAAACTGATAGCTAATATAGAATTAGCACTGACCAGACGAGTGACCGAAGCAATGGTTCGGTTCAACTCGAAGATTGCAGGCAAGGCATGGTATTTTCAGTAAGTTACCAGCCCTATAACCAGGACTAAGGCAGAAATACGGCTTTGCATCAGGGTTTTGAAATGCGTTTCTATATTTAAATTTAAATATTGTTACGCGTTCGATGCAACTTTAAACTTTCTTTGAATGACGACACAGTTCTTGAGAAAAGCACAGGAGATTTATTTACAGCTAAGTACAGGAAATGTAGTTACAACGGCTAAATCATCAGCAATTGAGCAAATATCAAATAACACCATAAACTCAACGATGGCACACGTATTTACATCCAAATACGCAAAAACACAGCGCAAATGCCTCACAATAAACAAAACAACGGCCCAGACGAATCTCAGACAGTTAAAAAACACAACTGACTCTACTCTTATTCACGAGACGCCCGACGCGACGTTTTATACCGAGCGAAGAAATATTTAGAAAATCCTACTAAGTTCTACAAATTTCTCATTTTTTCTTTTTATTCCATTCACAAATCTGATCGTTCAGAAATGGGGGGCCCGTATACTTCAGTCGAATGTTAGGGGGTTGTATGTACATAACAAGAAACTATTTACAGGTTACGTTACTAAGATAGTTTTAGATGAAAGATAATGGAATAAATGCCGAATTTAGCTAGATTACAACAGATTAATCATAAAAATAATTACTATTTACAGAATTTGTAACAATATATATGTTTCAATGAAGAGCAGCGAGAGCTGTATGAAAACATTTTAGGCATATAATGCTTCATTATTAATGGGGAAAAATTAAATTGATGCTTGTGCATCAAAAAAAAAAAAAAAAATCATACCGAAAAGAAAAACTTAACCCTCGAAATTCAAATTTTAATTTATTAACTGAAACAGTCAAATATGAATCAAACTACACGTCTGAAATTTAGACACCAGTTTTTTTCAACGCCGGTTTTCGTACTGATATTGTCTCACAGCGCAATCTAACTGACAACTTCAATGACTTAATAGGTAGAGATCATCGAGTACCGGCCAAGACGTTTCATGCTTATTCACAACAAAATTGTATATCTTAATGAAGAAAATTTATTATAAACAACGAGAACACTCAGCACTACTCGAAATGCGTTGGTTATTTATACACACGTGTTTCGACGTATGCTCTAATAATGACCAAGAGCTGTACTCAGCGATCACCAAGCCGCCTCAATGAAGTGCACGCAGCCACGGACAACAAGAAAGCGAGAAGAGCGCATGTGCAACTTTCCGTCACACTAAAAACAATTACTTCACTTCCGTCACACAAAGAGGTAGTGGGTCAGAATTTCAAAGCCAAAGTTTTCTTTAAAAAAATTATCATTGAATACATTATTTCTGTACATCAGAGCCAGATGGACGTAAGTCACGTAATGGTAATTTTACAGGAGAGAGGAAAAACTTTTTTCTGGTGTATGCAAAGGATGGGACGCGCCAATTAACCTTGGTATAAAATTGTAAAGATTAAAAAAAAAAAAAAAGAATTACGGCTCGATGCAAAATGGGCTTTTACCATTGAGAAGGAATAAAAGGTAGAGAGAATGAAGCCTTCAATTTTTGAAGCAAGGATCCCAAGTCAGGTGATATATTTGAAAGCAACGTATTGGAAGAAATCAGGTTTCTTTCGTTCGTTTCACGTAAACCGTGTCTCTCATTCGTCGGAGTTGAACCATGTGACTTGAGATTTTGGCTTCAGCATTTATCTCAGCATTTCTTAAACCAATGATTGGACATGCTCCCTTCAGGTACTAATTCCTGCTCTAAGGCTTCTACTTACAATGTACAAACGGAAAATCGCAGTTTTTGGACTAACATCAACCTGGCTCTGAGTTACAGATTTGTACAATTCATTTTATTTAAGCCTTTTACCTGTCAAAATGCGAGATTTCTTCAATGTAAACCGCATCTTGGAGGAGTAAGGGTCCTCTTGGGCCGGCAGTGAGGGAATTTAACTTGTCACCAATAGGCGTCCCATTTGCTGATTTCAATGTCTTAGATGCAATCTAAAGACAAATTTTTTCTAAGTGAATATTTTGAAATTAGTCATACACAAAAAATGCAATTTTGTCGCGTCTTTTTTTTTTTTTTTTTTTTTTTTTGCGCACCAAAATTGAAAAGGAATTTAAAGTGTTTGAGTCCTGCTAATCCAAATCCCTATAATTCAGATTTTTAAATTGAATTTTTACTCAGTTAAACTAGTATTTTTTCATGAAGACCGGCTGATTCTATTTGTAACGGTCTTCTTGTAGTGAACTCTAATGACTTGTAAATATTTCCTCACTAGCAGTAGCCGCACGGCGATGCCCGTGCTAAGAAGTTAAAGGAAGTCCGTTGAGCAAAAAAAAATCCACGCCCCCCTTCTGATGTGAAATGATCATTTTTCTTCAACTAAAATGCGTACACACCTTTTCAAAAGACCTATTGAAGGGTCTTTGGAATTTAAAACTATTCACCAAAAAACACATAAAAATATTAAAGTAGTTTTAAAATTCAAAATAATCTTTCAACTACATAGTTCAATGCTTAACGCGCCAAGCAACTACGCTACCGTAACCCTACCCTTTAGCGAGTGAAGCGGTTTTTTCCCCTGCAATTTAAAGTGTTTCTCCAAATAAACAATACTATAATAAAAACGTTATAAAGAACAATCACAACATGGTTCCTTGCAGCTATCGACGCTGTAAGCGCCCTTTCGAAGAGTTAACTTTCCCCACCATCTATTAGGAATTCATAGAAATAAACTTACCCTGCCATCGATTAGGAATTCATAGAAATAAACAATTAATTGAACATTTAATTTGCATTTACAAATATTTCGGTCAATTTGATTTTAAAATATAGCCTATAACCTTCCTCAATAAATGGACTATTCGATAAAAAATTTTTTTTTTTTAATTCGAACCAGTAGTTCCTGAGATTAGTACGTTTATTATATTGGCAGTTTTTATATTATTAGTTAATTAACAGGAAAAATAAGACAATGATACGTATATATATATATATTTTTTTTACAAATCATTCTTATCATCGCTTAGGATTTTCTCTGAAACGTACCCTCAGTTATGCCTCATGGCTGACTCAAACCTCCGCCCACTGGATCGCGAAGCCCGCCCTTTTAGCACCAGCCACTGTGGCTACGCATGTTTTGCGTTCCAAGCATTTTATATTATAATGTAAATATTCCCGTTTTCTTAACATTTTTTATTGCTGCTTCACTCCTATTAGTCATAGCGTGATGTTATATACCCTATAGCCTTCCACAATGAATGGACTATTCAACCCACAAAGAATTTTTCAATTCGAACCAGTAGTTCCTGAGATTAGCGCGTTCAAACAAACAAACTCTACTGCTTTATATTATTTAGATCACTATTTTCAAAAATTTAAATTGAAAGATATTTTCTAAGATAGCTATTTTCTGAGTCTTAGCATTATCTATTGCACAAAATTATCACGTTCCTCAAACTAAAAAAAAAAAAAAAAAAATGCACCTTTAAGTGAAGATCTTCCCGTAAGTATCTAAATGACCCTTGTGTTTATTTTCGAAATAAAAATATGAACTTTTTTTTTTGGTAACTTTTTTTTCTAAATAAGTGAATTTTAAGGATAATGTTTCTCAGAATTCAACCTAAAAAAATATATAAAAACACCAATTTTGTAAGCAAATCACTTGAACCTAGATACAATTGAATTTTCTTACAAAATACCTTGAAAAATATTTTTTTTTTTTTTTTTTTTTTTTTTGTATGTGATAAGCCTGAGTCGAAGGAAACAGGAAACGTTTTCCGAACCGAACAAGGAAATGAAATTTACAATAAAATATTTTTGTCTATCTCAATTAATTGTTTCCTCTATTTGTATTGAATATATATGTTCTAATTTTATCACTTTATCATATATGTTGAAGTTCTTAAGAAAACCTAGTAAAAAAGGAACAGCATTGGAAAAAACCTAGATTTCAAATCTTCAAGCACTTTTAGCTAATTTATTATCAAATAGTATCACAATATGCATAAAATACGAATGATGTTATGTTTACTAGATTATTTTTATAGTCTAAATCAGTGGAACCTAACCTATGGTCCGCGTAGCTGATCCGTGTAGCCCGTTGCTTTGTTCAGTGTTAAAAAACGAAAAGCTTTAATAATGTCAGAAATTTGGAGTCAAATATTCAGAAATTGGTTTCTTCAAAAACATGCGTTTATTGAAATGAGCATCAAGTAATGATAATAATAAATACTGGTTTTTAATTTCGGTACAGATGTGATATACCCCCCCATTTGGCGACATTCGATTTTTTTGCACAAAATTAAAATATTTTTCTCGCCAATGAGGCGATAATTTTTTATGCATGGCATCCCTGGCCAAACTAACCTGTGTTTAGCAACCCGAAGGCAATCTTACAGATCTGTTCAAACTTGTTTACTTGGGTTGTTTGGGTTTCACGCAGGAGAGATACGTGGTGTTGTTTCGTGCAATATACCTCACAGGAATGCTTATTTTGTGTTAGTTTAAATTCAGTAGTTGTGTTTTGAAGTAAAAACATTAGAAAATGCCAGTTTCTTCAAACTTGAAGGTTAATTAAAAGTTAACTCCAACGTGGTGTGTATCTGTAACGTGCCATTGTCATATGATGTATTGTTTTAGACTGAGTGTGAAAATTTATACCATATAAAAAGGTAAGTTCTTTATTTTAGAACTAGCCGCCTGCGGCGACCAGCTGGTTCGCCTTCTTACGCCATTCACTTTTCTATGCAAGCAGCCACCAACGGCGGCTGTTTGGCTAACTTGTCATTTACCATTTTAATTTAAGTTTGCCGCCTTTGGCGACCATTTAAATAAATTTGGCAGCAGTATTAATCAATCGATCTCTATCTTTTTTTGTGCCATTCACATTTTTACGCCAAGATTGACGCCTTCTCTCGGCGGCTATCTACCTTCACGATCTATCTCTAAAATTTCTTATCCATCTCTATTTATTTTTACCTCCCAGCTCATTTCCTAATAAAAACAAAGATCACGCAAAAAACCGCTTTTTTTATTTAAGTAGAGCAGAAAAAAAAGGTTATCTCCAAAATTCCCCGTAGTGTGCCAAAAGTAACAAAGTAAAGTAAGTGACAAAGAAAAAAAAAATCTCGCTGTTTTTAGTGACTTAAATGCGCACAACTATGAAATGTAACGTAATATAGATACAACAAAACGTCCAGTTGGGAGGGGGGGGGGAGAATGAAAAAAGAAATAAATGCAATCCCTAAATAAAACAAAAAAAGAAAGAAAAAAGCAAGCGCTGCCGGAAAAACACGTGGTCATCACGTCATTAAATTAGAAGTAAGCTATATAGTAAAAAAAAAAAAAGATTAACATTGTTTGAGATTAAGATTCCGTCGTAAATATCGAATCGAAATCCAAGTAGTGACGTCAGAGCCATAGAAGATTGAAGAATGCTTTTTTCGACCGATGCGTGGAAAGACATGATGTGTTCAGTATTAAAAAAAATTGCAAAAAAAAAACTATTGCATATTTTTAAGAACTTTTTTCTTCTGAAGAGAGCGAAATGTTTTTACTATTACCAACTTAAATTTTAGAAATGAGGCTTTGATGCTTCTCGCAGGATGATATTAGAAAAATATAAAACCCAGAAAAAAATGCAAAATACAGGTTTTTTTTCAAAAATTTATAAAAAATACAAAAATTGCTCTATTTTAAAAATTTTTTTGTTCATCATATTTAAAATTAAATTTCCGACCCAAAAGTACAAAAAATATTTGTCTGGCGCGATTGGTTCGGGGTCTGTGAGGTTAAAAATACTAAAAAGTGCTAAAAATCACATAAAACATTGAATAACTTTTTTTCTAATTAAAATATCAAAAATCGAAGCCCGAGGTGCACAACTTCAGCAAAAACTACACCTGTATACCAAATTTCATCTTTCTAGGCCTTACCGTTTTTCCGGGATGCGCGCCACACACACACACACAAACATCTTATTTTATTATATGTATAGATTCAAAAAAAACCTCTCACTTCCAAAATTCTTTGTTTTTACAAATCCTTGAGGGGTTCTTGTAGTTTTTAACTTTATTTTTACTGTATGTAAATTAATTTTACAGAAATAGTACGGTTATTTTGTTCTAAAAGTTAATTCTTATCGATGCCACGAATTATTTAGACATTCTATTAACGTGCCTCCTTTAGGTACTGAATTTTATGTTAACAATTGAAAGTTCTTTCGGTTGTACTCTTAAAAATGCTGAATTTTATTAATAAATCTGCACAATAATGGTGCATATTTCACACTCAAAACTGTGTCATTATTGTACACTGAACGGAAGGAGCCACCCTTGGGTGTCTCCATGAAAATATACATAACTGTGACCATACTCCGACTGTAATGTATATTAACAGTCGGAGGGATAACGGACCGAGCGGAGCGAGGTCCTGGCGAGCCAGAGGTCTCATAGTACTTTCGTAATAAAACCGAGGCAGGGCCGGCGAGCCGAGGTCTTCCCGGTCTACCCGGAGAAATGATGAAAAAAAAATTAATGCATTAATTTCGACTTGTAATTAATACAATAATTTATTTCATTGTATTTTAATATGTTTACAAAAAACCCCGGCCCTGTACATTTTTGAAGCATATATTCGTGATGTTTTTTGTTGTGCTTTTATGTTGTTTTTATATATATTGTGTTCTGAAGTGCTTTGATCATGTTTTTTTATCTGATTTTTTCCTGTTGGCGCTAAAAAAGCATCGCTAAGAACGATGTATGACATATGTCGTCATACATCGTTTTCTTGGCGACGCTTTCTTGGCGCCAACAGGAAAAAGTCGCCAAGGGTGGGGTATATCACATCAGTTCCGTGATTTAAATATGAGGTGCGGCCCTCGTGTATAAAGATGTTGAGAACCACTGGTATTAATTGATAGTGTAACGATAAAAAATTTAAACAAAACGTTTTGCTAAGTTATAAAATTTTAAGAACCACTATTGGTTATATTGTTTATACGACACCACACACCAGTAATGTAACATAAGAACACAAAATTCAGATTTTAAATTAAAAAATATTGCGCCTTTTTTTGAAAAAAATTCAGATTGTTTTCACGGGTGAGAGATACGTCTTCTGATGTCCTTCTATTATCTCGCGTTTTAATGAATAAACATATACAGTGGCTCCCAAAAGTGTTCGTACACCTACGATTTTCAATGAAATAGGCCATTATCCATTGGTTAGAATTAATATTTCGGAATAGATATTTTATTATAAGATCTATGATCTATATTTAACAAAACTACATGAAAATTTTTAATAAAACATTAAAACATAATTTTAAAAAAATCAAAAACCAAAAATTGCCGGAAATTTTATCTCACAAAAGTCTTCGTACACTTTGAAAAAATGTCAAAAAATTAGTAAATAATCTAACTTTTTACAAAGTTATTATTTAGTAGAACATCATGCAGTATCAACAAGAGCTTTTAAACGTCTGGGAATAGATTTCATTGTTTTTCTTTCTTTTTTTGCGTAATTTCTGAGTAAGTGTTCAACCCCAGTTTGAGTCTTACTGTTTCTAGCTCTATTTTCGTTTCAAAGCTGTATTTTCGTAATCTAGCTCCCAGATATCTCTAAATATGTTACATTAAGTTCAAATCTGGAGATTGAGGGGGTATTTCTAAGCTTAAGGACAATTTTTGAGGCACCAAACGCAAACGTGTGCTTCTTATCGTTATCTCGATAAAAAACAAAGTTGTTTCCAATTACCAAATTTTGGGCTAATAGTTTAAAATTGCTTTTTAAAATATTTAAATGAACAGCATGATTCATTATTTAATCAAAAAATTCCAAATTTCCAAGTCTTGCTGCTGTAATGCACCCTCACACTAAAACACTTTCACCGTCCTGATTAACTGATCCAACTAAGTTCTTCAGATTAAATTCCTCATTTTTTCTTTTATTTACAATTATACAACAATTTCACCCAAAATGTTAAATTTATTTTCATCTATAAGTAAGACGTTGTTCCAAAACGTTTTGAGCTTATTTATCATTGATTTTGCGACGAAAAACGTAAACTTACTGTTATTCGCACGAACAAGAAAATTTCTGCAGGAAGAGGTCTCATTTAATCCAGTTAATCAGAGAACTTGGCGAACAATTTTAGGTGAAAATTAAACGTAAAATGTTTCATTCAATTCTGCAGAAATTTTTTCAGCACTCAAATGTGTATTTTTCATAATTTTTTTAACTGTAAACCTCCGATCACGCATTGTTAACTTTGCCAGTTGACCTTTTCTTACCGTGTTTTCGAGCCTATTCTTGTCTTTAAAGCATTTTATCAAGCACTTCACTATAGAATGGTATAAATTACTTAATTTGGAGACATTTAAAACCAATTTACCGCTACTGTGAGTAAACAATTCAAATTTCGAATGGTGTTTGTGGTGTTTTTCAAATACCAGTCATTTTAAAGTAATAAGCACAATATTAAGGAATAAATAAACACAAAATTAAAGCCAAATGACTTTTAAGGGTCAACACAATGCAAAAATAATAAAAAAATGACATATGATAGTTTTAATCATGAATTTATTCGAAAAAATTTGAGTGTACGACGACTTTTGTGGCGTATTATTTCTCCGTCTCTTCATTTTTTGACAAATTTCAAAAATAAAATCTGGCAATATTTTGAAAAAAACTACTGAGTTTTATTCAGAATGGCATAAGAATGGTGTGAAAAAAAATTGGACTTCATATTCAAATTCAGTTTTGCGTTATTTTGGTTTTACTACAAAATTTCAAGGTGTACGAACACTTTTGGGAGCCACTGTATGTGTAAAAGTTTAGAAAGTGAATATGTTTTTTACTCGTCACTAAAAGTGACAGTGGCTAGGGGCATAGCCAGGGTGTGCGATTTGAGGATTCTCCCCCCCCCCCCCCGCCATACCCTCGGAATTCAGGAATTTTAGTTTTTTGACCATCCATATCAAAAAGCTAAAAATAGTCGTATCCTCCGTCGGAATTTGACCTCATCCCCATCCGATTTGTCTTTTGACTAAGCCCTTGGTGGTGACTTTCGCCGAAAACCCATAAGTGAGGGTCTCAGCTTGTTCTTTTCTACAGAGCTGATCTAATGTAATGAGAATGTATAACCCAAACAGGGGCGGATGCAGATTAACATTTAAGGGAGGGGGATGCCATGCTGAAAAATGATCCTCCCCCTCCCCCATGAACGAACATACGGTTTTGGGCACAAAAAAGTCTTCTGAAACTGATTGGGTGTCAGTAAAGAGCATCAAATCGGCCAGGAATAAGTCGTCTAATAGTGCATAAACGTGACAAATTAATTTCATAAGCAATGAGAAAAGCAGTATTTCTAATATTTACTTCCAAATATAATTAATGAATTAAAAAAACTACTGAAATCGTGAACATTTCATTCAAAAAGTGTTTGAACACAATGTGGACTATTGTCGACGATTTTGGGGGAATCAAGACCTCCCATGCCCCTACCATTTTTTCGTCCTTGAAAACAAAGACGTAAGGGCATAATAATGTATGCATACCTTGTTTTGACTTTGCTGATGGTCACCTGCCGGTTGAATTGCAAGGTCGAAGAGACACATGTCCTCCTTCTTGCAGGCCTCCAACAACGATCGAAGAATCGTGTCCCTGCTCATGATCAGAGACTGTAGTTTTGGATCGGATTCTGGATTCGACCACCGGCCGCTGGCACGAATCTTTGCATCCAGTGCCATGTACGAAGACCTCAGCTGGTGCACGTTGCTTTCCTGTAATTTGAAATGAAATTCTGTCATTAACCCTCCAGAGCTCGCGCACCTGAGAACTCGTGAGTGAGGATTTTCTCACTTCACCAATTTCCATTAAATTCAACAACTACGCTGTCGTGGGTCAGGGCCGCTGAGAACCAAGGCGGGCCCCTTGATAGTTCTGTTACCGGACTCATCTTCCCCAAAAATCTTATAAAACTTATACTACTCCGGAACCGAGACGGCCCCTCAAAGGGCCGTGACCCTTAGTTTCCGTCTAGGCTAACATGGTCTCTCGTCTGCATTGTCGTGGGCAAGGGCAGTGACAGCAAATTTTTCATCTTTATTTTTATTTATTTAATTTAATTAATTAAGTAATTTTTTTGCATTTTTGTCATTAGTATTTTATTGCACGTTAGCTTTATTGTACAACTTGCTTATTTGATTTCCGCTAGGGAAAAAAAGCGTGAAAAAGTCTAATTCCTTATTGTTAGCATTTAAAATAAGGAATCATTGTTCCTTATTGTTAGTATTGAATTCAAAACACATTTTTTCATATATCTTAAAAACTCATTACTGCAGATACTGTCGTTTATCTGCCAATGCCAGAACAATGTGTAATTGATACTTGATAGACAAAATAAAAACAAGTTTTCAGTAGATTACCTGAGCAGTCGCTTGATGTGAAACACTTACAGTCAAGAACAAGAAAAAAATCCAACTAAAACTAGTGCGTTGAGAAATGCGCTGTCGCTTCGGCTACCTCCCCCCCCCCCCGCTCTGCAACAGTCAAAGACTAATCATTGCGAAACACTTCGGACAGCAAGAGAAGATTGCAAGGAGAAACTATAGAAAGTAAAAGGTAGAATATCCGGTATAGTTGTGCCACCAAGAGATGGCGGATGAACAGGAAGCAGAACAGGACATTTCATTTTGTAAAAGGTAAGTTCAGCGAGAAAGTGCAAGCAGTAAAATTAGTTTTGTGCGAGTTCTGGTGGGTTTAAAGTGTTTATAGCTGCTTTGCTCGAAATATTTTTTCCAGCTATTGAAAAAAAAAAGCATCATTTGCTTGCACAGAATACTCGAAGGCATTATGAAACTGCACAAACCACGCATTTCAAAATACGCATTTTCTAATATTGATCAAAAAGTTTAAAGAAATGTTTTTTTTTTTGCTCAATCAATTACATATAACTAACTGACTTAAACATACCACTCATCAACATCATAAGTTTAAAATAAAAGCTTCTATTCCTTATTAAAAAAAAGGTAAAGGTGGATCATATATAAAACAATTTTCAATCGAAAAGGAGCTCTGAAACTCGCTCTTTAGAAAGAAATGCTTGTACTGTCTGTTTATATATGTAGATGTATAGTTTGTTCTTGTTCTATTATTTATACTCGGTCTTTTAATTGATCAAACGTCATATAATCATATTTTTAAACACTTTTTACTTTCTTCTATATCTAATATATAGAAGAAAGTATTGGATTCGTGCAAATTTTCGAATTTCGAATTTTGACGGATTCGAACGTTTTGAGGTGTGCTGAGTCCATTTCGACTATTTTTGGAAAATGTCTGTCTGTCTGTGTGTGTGTGTGTGTATGTATGTGTGTGTGTATGTATGTGTGTATGTGTGTGTGTCACGTCTGTGTGTGACCAGTTTTTTGTGGCCGCTCTACAGCAAAAACTACCGCATGAAATTGACCGAAATTTGGTACACATATGTGCCCCTATGTGAACTTGGGCCCATTAGTTTTTGGCGCGAATTCCTCCAAGGGGGGTGGAGCAATGGGACGTTTTTTGAGTTACGCGTGCTTGCTATTCCTCAGGAAGTAACTGGCGGAATCAAACAAAATTTGGTCCATATGTTGCCCCTAACAGGAGCAGGTGCTGATTCAATTTTGGTGTCAATAGCTCAAACGGGGGTTGAGTTATAGAACGTTTTTTATCGTCAATTGTGACTGCTGTATCTCAAGAAATAACGAACGGAATCAAACAAAATTTTTTTGACAAGTAGCCCTTAGTGGATATAAGAGCTGATTTTATTTTGGTGTCAACAGCTAAAAGGGGGGTAGCGCAATCGCTCGTTCTTTTTTTCCATTGTGAGTGCCCTATCTCAAGAAGTAATGCTACGTTCTGGTTGAAATTTGGAATATATGTGAATCCATACGTAAACAGGCTTTGGTTCAATTTTGACTCCAATCGCTCCAAGAGGTGTTGATTTTTTTTTTTTTTTGAATAAAAATAGTTTTATTAATGCAACAATAAGAAAGATAAATCGTAATAGATTGTCGTCTGCGTATTTCTCGTGATTTTAATTGTATGGAAATGATCGGAAATATTATCTCAATGATTTAAAATTTTTAACTGTTTCCATCTTATGTTTGTTAATAAATAAAATATTTGTAAATAATTGAAGTAAGGCTTTTAAAGTAACTTTCAATTTTTGCTCTTTGTTTTGTTATTACAAAAATTCAGACATTGGGATGGTCGTCAAGTTTTTGCATGTGTAATTTTGTTTAAGTGATGTATTAGATATTTGAGCATATTGCTGTTCCGATGGAACATTGACATTACTGCAAAATTAATTGAAAATTGAGTTTTTGTCGTCACTGGGTCCAAACGTGGTCAATCCATACGGAGGAACAATGACAGGTTTTTCAACTTTAAGCCACCAAGGCAGTATTTCAACTACGTTTCATTGTGTGAGGTTGTTGCATGTATATTTGGCTCTACTATAAAATTACACTTTTTGCAGTTGCGTCAGTGTTCCACCGGAATAGCGATATGCATTGTATGAAAATTGATTTTTAATTGTAATACATCTACATTAAGTAGGGTGCCCATTCCCATCCCCTAATAGCCAAGGTCCCCTCCAAAAACTGGGAAGACCCCCCCTCGGCAAGAGCGTTAGTCCCCTCCGTAAAAAGAAATACCCTCCAAAACACCTACACGTCCTACAAGTTTGAGTGGCGCAGTCTGTCATGACCACCCCTTCCCTCCCCCAGGTGACCACCCCTGCATTAACAATGTAAGTGTAGCATAACTAAGCTTTTATGCGTTTTTCATCAACTTAGATTTATTGATTCTAAGTTATCTAGTTTTTGAATAATTTGATTTTTGAAATTTTGAAGCAAACTTGTCAATTCAAGCAGACCCAATTAAATTATTATTCTTATTCGCTCTTTAATTTGTTTAACTTCTTTTTAGCTGAATGCCTAAATTTCAATCATTAAAAGAGGAAAATAATAATTATTATGAAATCCATTTACAATGAATTATTAGCAAGGTTCAAAGTTATCCTGCCATTTACATCAACTTTGATTCCCGTCAGAAATGGGATAAAAATAAATCATTTTAATAAAAGTAACGTTTCTTCAAAGCAGAAGAATACAATTTCCAACTTTTAAAAACTCTCCTTTTGTATTTCAGAATGTCACAAAATTTCTTAAGCTTGTGATTAGCTTGATTCAAAATAATCCTGATGCTATTTACATTAACTTTGAGCCACGTCAGAAATGGGATAAAAATAAATTATTTTAATAAAAGTAACGTAGTTTCAAAGCAGAAAAATAAAATTTGTTACTGTTTAAAAAGTCTCCTTTTGTATTTCACAATCTCACAAAATTTCTTAAGCATGTTATTAGCTTGGTTCAAAGTTATCCTGCCATATACATTAACTTTAAACCAAATCAGAAATAGGATAAAAGTAAATAATTTTAATAAAAGTAGTGCAACTTTAAAACAGAGAAATACAATTTCCAACTGTTTAAAAACTCTTCTTTAGTATTTCACAATCTCACAAAAATTCTTGGGTTTGTAATTAGCTTGGTTTAAAGTTATCCTGCTATTTGCATTAATTTTGAGCCCCGCTAGAACTGGGATAAAAATTAATTACTTTAATAAAAGTAACGTAACTTTAAAGCAATCTAATAAAATTTCCAACTGTTTAAAAACTTTCTTTTTTCGGTTCTCGCTTATAAAAAGAGATTAAAAACATTGCTTACCTTTTTTGATTCCAAGTAATCTCTTAATTGCTGAGAGGCTTTATCAAGCTGCCCATTACTATTCTCGGTTTGGCTATTTTCTTCAGAATTATTGTCATCTGATCTAGAATGTTTTCCGGGTACATGACGTGAAACGCTAGTATGGCTCCCATTTGCTATGTTACTCTGGGTGTATGTTTTTGACATCTTGAAAAATAGTGAAATGGAAACGTGCGGCGAATTTAAAGCAAAAAATCTATGTTCGCCAGAGAAAAATTAAGTGAAAAAGCGTGGTTAAAATCGTGGTGGCTTTTACTATGTTAGTGAAAGTGAACAGAAAAAGCGTGAATCGCAAATTCACATGAACACATTTCAAAGACATTAGATGATGAATAAGAAAATGATTACGCGGGGAATTATGCCGACTAACCGTTTACTTCATTTCTTTAATAGGGATAGAAAAGCCTTCACAAATTTCTCTGATGCATTAAATCCCCAACCTTGCCGCTTAAACAAGCTTGAGGATCAGAAGTTCTCTGCAGTAATTAGCATTTGTTCAGTCATTTTGGACCAATCTTTCAAAGAATTTCGACTGAGTTGAAAGTTAATTAAGTTTAATTTAAAGAATTCTCAATGGCAAGTTTGAAACATCACCTTGAAAACTTATTAGAATAATTAAATCAGTATATGAACACTTAAGCACAGTTTCCTTTTCAGAAACTCATAATATCCTTAAAAATTGCAGTATTGGTATATGAAGTAAGAATATTGATTTATGTTGATGTGTGTAGTTATTTCACACATCACAGCTCGGCAACGATAGTGATACAACTGAATTTTTTGGGAACACGTGAAATGAAAACTATTGATTTAAAATTTTAATTTTAATCCTCTTTTTTCCACAAAAAAAAAAAACCTCGCACAAAATTAGCTTACATTACTGGTGGTGACGCAAAAGCGATATAATCAATAGTGACACGTCACTAAAATTTCATAATATATAAGAAATATTTTCCAACCTTAAATATGCATTGTTCTTTTAGACTACAAAAACTGAGCAGTCCACAACGTATTTTTTCTGCTCGTATTGTAATATTTGAGATCAAATCAATTAAAACTACTATTGTGTAAAACCTTGATGATGCTAATGAATTTTTTTTTTTTTTTTTTGGATTTATATAGAAGGAACTTATTAATACCAGTTCATCCAAGAAAATACTTTTGAAACCATGTTTTTTAAAAACAATACGAACTGCTCATTCACTGGCCTACACGGAATCTTTATTCTGAAATGACATTTTTTTTAGGGTTGATTGGGGTGACTGAGTCTTTTTTTGAGAACAGTTCGTTTTCGAATCCTTATACAGAAGTTTTGAAACAAAAAAAATTAAACTTATTGTCTTATTTTATCTTGAACAATATTCACAAACAAAAGTTCATTATTATTTTCTAAAATAATGCTTTAAATATTCTTAACGATTATATTATTAATAAAAGTAAGATGAGTGTCCCACTTACCCCATAATAAGGGGTAAGTGGGTCACCCCTTTTATTTGAATTTAGATCAAGCTTATCTAAAAATGGGCTAAGGAGGTTTTACTTGATAAAGTATGTAAATTTTTAGTATGAATTACTTTTTTGTAAACGCATCTGTTTACGAGATATGTACTGTCTTTTAAATTTGTATAACGGAAAATCAAAAAAAAAAAAAAAAACCGAAACAATTGCATCTGTGGAATAATTGAAAGCCCCTATAGGTAAAGGGTGTTTTTTAGAGGTATAGAAATTTAAGTCGGGAACACTGTTTGATCTGTGAGCCATTTTGATAGTTGTCACTTGTTTTGTGTTTAGTTTGATTTGCCATTTCATCATGAATATACAACAGGACGGTGCAACATGCCAATCAATGTGTGTCACGATTGATTTATTGAAAGAAACTTTCGGTGAACGAATAATTTCGCTTAATGGACCCGTGAATTGGCCTGCAAGATCATGCGATTTAACTACGTTGGCCTTTTTTTTGTGGGGCTGTGTGAAGTCTCAGGTCTACACCGATAAGCCACACACGATTGACGACTTGGACGAGAACATTCGCCGCATATCACTCACATACGGCCCCCATTGCTGCAAAAAGTGATAGAAAATTGGACGTCCCGATTAGACTTTCCCCAAGCCAGCCGAAGTGGCCATATACCAGAAATCACATTTAAATAAAAATGGCAAAGAATTGTCTTTCGAATAAAGCCAAATTCAAGGCAATTTACACCATTTAACGGTGTTTTATTTGAACCTGAAGTTCTATACCTCTAAAAAAACAACAACCTTTACTTATTTTACTTATACTCATAAAGATGTGTTGAATAAACGTAATACAGTTGATTAAGGTCAATTTCGGTAAATTAGCCAAAAGTATAAGCTGAAAAAAACTTTGGAAACACTTTAAATGGCAGCGTCTATTTAAAGTTGGATAAGGAAGAACTATCATTATACTGAACTTCGTCCTCAGTAATAATTCCATCTGCACCAGGACAATAAAAAGTCACTATTTCTATTCGTTCTCGCAAATTCAGCAATATTTTTTTTTAATTTGTATCCTCAACTTCCAACATTAGACCTAGATAACACTTTATGATTTATTTTGATGTAAGTTTCCCAAATACATAATCAACGGCTTTAGCAATTTTCGTAGCTGAACTATCAATTCCTATTGGGACATCAAAATTGTCTTATATTTCATTAATACAAATATTTCATCAGAGTTGCTTTTAATTAAAAAAGTCCTCACTATTATAGAGGGACCCACTTACCCCTTATAGCGAAAATTTACGGGGTAAGTGGGAACCCTCCTCTTGAACACTTATTAGTCATATTTCATACAAAAATTCTTGTTGCAGTATGCACTTAAGGTTAAACAATATATAAAAAATTAATGACCATAAAAAATAATTAAAACTAACCTGGATACACTTCTTTGAAAAATGTTGCTTGAACTCTGGGAGTTTTTTTTCTGAATATTTTTGACTACGTGTTATGAACTAGAAAAAAATTCCACGAAACCAAAATATATGCAAAACCAATCACTGTGATGAAATATGACATGATCAGTGTAAAAAAGTTAAAAAACCTTATTCATATTTCAGTTTTAGAGGGGTGATCCCCTTACCCCAGTGTCCCACTTACCCCAACCAACCCTATTTATTGAACTCGATCTTTCAGAAACTATTGACGATATTTTCTCAGCTCAAATCTTCTTCTGTTTTATTTTTTGCAGTCAAGGGTGCATACTTGGGACAGTTTCGAGCATTTGCCTTTTGTAGCATGGTTATCATGTTTTCAATTTGAATAAATTATACTATTTTAAGGAAGAACCGTAGTACTTTACCTTAAGAAAATGTTTAAATGTGTGGAAATGTCCCCCCCCCCCAAAAAAAAGGCTCACTCTCCCAATTTGGGGAACCTCCTCCCTAACTTCGGATGCTTAACTTTTGGTTTTTTATTTTATGTATGGAAGCAATAATTATAACTTGGGACATTTATTATCATTTTAACAAGTTTATTTTATAACTTAATCTTAAAAAATGACATTCGATACAGTCTTGTATACTTTCAGATTTCAGAATGTAGTGCATTTGACGTGAAAATACTTATTGTCTCCCCAACTTTCTTTATAGATATGTCCCTTCAAAAAAAAAAAAAGGCCCAAGTTGGGGATCCTCCTCCTGCCTAACTTGGGACGCCGAACATTTTGATTTTCTTTTATGTATGAAGCAATAATTATAACTTAGGATACTTGTTATCATTTTAAATAAGTTTGTTTTGCAACTAAATTTTAAAAAAATGACATTAGATACAGTCTTGTATACATTCAGATTTCAAAATGTACAGTACTTGACTCTGAAGATACTGATTGTCTCCCCAGCTTTCTTTACTCCTAGAATGTTATGTTTCCGCTTTCTCTTTTCCATTTGTGGTAGTTAGAAGCAAAGGGATGTAAGTAGACTTCTTAAAGTTTTGAGAAAAACGTATTTGAAGTTCAGGTTATCTCAAGATTTTTAATTTTGACACTTACCTCCCTTTGCTTCTCATTGCCTCATTTGGAAGCAAAAATATTTGGTGAACGTAAATAATTCTTCATGCATCTGATTTTTAGCCCTCTACGTTCCTCATTTCACATTTTTTCATTCATTTTCAATTCTTCATTACGCATGAAATTCACAACAAATAAATTGGTCTCATATATACGTACTTTTCGACTCATTTTCCTTGGTAGAACTGACATTTGAAATAATTTGGCAAAACTTCTTTTGTCATCAATTGATTCGGATTTTTTAGCACTCAGATTTTTTTTTTGGTCCAGTGACGGTAATGACACATTTGCTCATTGTCACCAAAATACTCATCCTTTTTAAAACAGAGGTTCCTAAACTTCAGACCTCCGCGGACCCCCGTCCGAAAAATTATGACCCCCCCCCCCCGGCGCTCCCCCCCCCAAAAAAAAATGACACAGTTAAATCTATTTTACGTCCTTTTACAAAAAAGGAAGTATTATATTCGCAAAAAAAATTTCACTGAAAAATCGGCCTTAATTTCCATTTTTCTCACCCCCGAATGAATGTTGAGTTTTTTTTTTTTTTTTCGACCCGACCACACGTGGATATATACATAGGAACCTACAGACCCACGAAATATCAATTTTGACGACCCCCGAGTTAATTACAACGAATGTTCTCGTGACGTCCGTATGTACGTATGTATGTGCGTATGTGTGTTATTTTTCCCGCATAACTCAAAAACGGTATGTCCTGGAAAGTTGAAATTTGGTACGTAAACTTCTAGTAGGGCCTAGTTGTGCATCTTCCTTTTTGGTTGCATTCGGATGTTTCTAAGGGGGTCTTTTGCCCTTTTTTGGGGGAAATGATTGTTAATATCAATGTAAACTCAAGTTGTGTTATAATTCGTCGGACACTTGGCGATATATCGCCAGTCTTTTGGTCGCCAAGTTTTGTCGCCAACTTGGCGACAAATTTGGCGATTTTTTTTTCTTTTTTTTAAAAAAAAAATTTGGTTTTAATTTGGCCACTGTTGGTGATATTTAGAGAGTAAACAATTGAATCACATTAAAATTGCCAATAATGGGGAAATGACATTAAATTGGAGTAAAAGAAAGTCATGTGATGCACACATCAGCTCGTTTTCTAATAATTCTTTTTTTTAGAAAACTAATTCGAGAAAACTAATTCTTTTTTTCCTTTAAATTTATTTGTCCATTGTCTGTATACTTTTCAGAGCTCTTGTCTGGTTTTCATTTTTGACATTATTATTTTGAGCTTTAGATGTAAAATTCTATTTGAAATTCAATTAGGAATGAAAAAGTTATCACCAAATTTCTACAGAAGTTTACTAATAAAAATAAACTTTTGAAGTTAGTGAACAAAACAATGTTAGCCTAGTTTAAGTGTGTTAATTTTTCATATTAGTTACATTTTTACGGTGTATTAAGATTTTATTATTAACTATGGTTCGGGCAAACCTACCTTGGCAGCGTCGTGATGCTATGATTAGGATCTGCGTAGCCTCCACAATGCTGATTGGCCTGCTTAAGTTTTCCTCAAATATAGGGAGCCACCCCCCTCTATCTTTTACCAGTCCCCGGAAGTTACTTCCGAGAGGTCCGATGTAGGGGGGGGGGAGCAGCTACGTCCTGCACGTACTTAAGCAAGAACTTTTTAAATTATATTTAATGTTTTAGCTAGATAGCACTGCGGACCCCCTGGCATGGACTTGCGGAGCCCGGGGGATCCGCGAACCACAGTTTGGGAAACTCTGTTTTAAAAAATTTCTTTTATGATACTAAATGGGGATTTACTCGAGCGTCGCCGTCGTGGTGACCTATTAGATTTTGTAGTTTAAGTTATTAGAAGAAGAGAATGTTATATAACGTTCCAGTTTCTGTGATGGGAACGTTAAAGTACGGTTGCCTACCTGTTGGATGTGAACTAATCAGGGTTGCCAAGGGCTGAAAGGTGCCTAAAAATGAGTAATTTACCCTCATCGAGTTTCCGCATAAGTTATATAAAAAATGTAGGTAAAAATATTACAAAACCAATGGCATAGGGTTGCCGTTGTTCGAAGTTTCAATATTGAAACTTCGAATAGAGACAACCTATGATTGGACCAGTTTTGCTTGAGCAACCCTCTATCATTGGCTTTGCAATATTTTTACCAACATTTTTTTTATATATATAACTAATGCGGAAACTCGATGAGGGTAAACTACTTATTTTTGGGCACCTTTTAGCCCCTGACAACCCTGGTTACGGACCGGAAAAAGGTAGGCAACCTTACTTTAACGCTTTTACTTTTCATTTATGATAACAATTTTCTGAAACTCGATGAGGGTAAGTTACTTATTTTCAGGCACCTTTCAACCCCTAGCAACCCTGATTACTTCATGTGAAAGAGGTAGAAATTCTTACTTTCACGTTTTATTTACAACTTTTACTCATCATCTATGGTAACAATATTAGGAAATTCGATGAGGGTAGGTCAAGCCAATGGGATCTCGCCCTATATTGGGTTCCCTTACTACAAGGAGCTCAAGTAACTTTATAACCAGGATGAGAAAGGCAGTGCCAACAATGCATTAATTGCGTATATTTCGGTTTATTTTTACGCATTTGAAATTTTTTAAAGCATTTTAGTATTCAAAACAATTTCTATATTTTTAAACCAATTTCCCTATTTTTGCTTTGCTTTTCGGGAAACTTTTAAGGGATCATCAAATTATGGTAAAATAAAGAATTATTCAAAAAGAATGGATGGGTTTCAAACTCGTATAGTTGTAATAGTAAAAATAGTATAAACACGAAACTTTTTTTACATAGTTAAATAATTCTAAAGATGTTAATAGTTCTAAAGAACCCCGCCCGAGGTTCCAACGATATCCCACCTGCATTCAAACTTCTTCTTTTCACAATGTAGGATGCCCACAGCAACAGAAGCAATTGCTTTAGTGATCCAATTTTTCAGTTCGTCAATATTAGCAGGTGTGTGGAGTACAAACACAGCATCCTTTACATGTCCCCACAAGAAAGAATCATGTTCTGTTAGGTCTGGTGACATAGGCAGCCAATCATAAAGTGCTAAATCAAATTTTCGTTGACTACAAACCGTTTACAAACCAATGCAGAAAGAGATTTTGTAGTTTAAAAAGTTACACTCACACACACTCCTTGAGATATCAATGATGTAGCCAATTGAAACTTGACAATTCGCTTTTTCATTCAAGCTTCACCAGAGACAGTAAATTCAATATTCTGAAATAGATAGTCGTATGAAACCACACTATTATTTTTTAACCACCCTGTATGTACATATCACTTACCAGAATCAACAGTGGCACACCTCAACAAAGCAGTTTTGGAGACAATCATTGTTTTACGTTACACACTTCCAACTTGTTTATCCTCAAATTATGCTTTATTATGCGCAAAACATTTACGATGTTGTGTTTACTTGTTGGTTTTGCACTTTGAACAGTGTATGAAGTTTGAAAAAGGTCTAAATTGGGAAATTGTAACGATATACCACAATTGATGACAACATTTATGCGTCACCACGCACCAGTTATACTAACTGCTTTCGCGATAGTTTTGCGGTAAGAAAAGAGTTAAATTCAGATTTTAAATCAAAAATTTTTACTTTTTCTCACATCTTTGAGATTTTATACTAGTGTTGTGGTGAGAGCTACTTACAAACTATTAATATTCTGAGGAACATTGTATGATTTTACAAAAATATGCTATAAGCTGATTTGGTATTGTCTGTCACGCAATTTTCAAAATTACAAGAGCTTTGACTTTCAATTTAAACGGCAGCTTTTGTATCATTCTTATGTTTATTTTTGGAGTACTTATGGAAATTTCTTTCACCTACTACCAGAGTTTGATAACATTATTTAAACATTTTTATTGCTTTTTCAAAAGAATTTCTCTTTCAACTCTATTCATAATTCAAATTTCAATATTTTCAACTTTTTCAATCAAATTTATCCCATTTTTAACATTGTCTGTGATGTTCCCCATCCGCCATTTTTTTTTTCTTTTCTTTCTTTCGTTTCTTTTTCTTTTTTCTTTTTTTTTTTTTTGCAATTTTCCAAAAAAAAAAAGAATAAAAACGCGAGGTTAGCTTTATATTTCCCCTAAGTAAATGAAACTTCTCACATATACAATCTTGCATAAATATGCCTTTATTACTCTGTTCCTAAATAACTAACATATTTTTAAAAAATAATCACACAAACATTTTTAATAAATCATTTTATTTTACATTTCCAATGCATCACAACAATGAAGAATTGAAACATTTAGAGTTAGTAACTTTCCTATAATTTGGCTCCTTATGGTTCCTAAAAAATAAAAAAACATTTTTAAATTCATTAGTAACCTAAAAATACAACACATATGTAATTGTCTAGTTGATTTGCCAAAAGAGGAAGCTGTAGGCTTAGTCATTCCACTTACAGGCACCCAATGAGGGTTGCTACAAGGAAACAGCTTTTTTTTTTTTTTTTTTTCAAAAAATTACCATTTAAACCTCTTATGATGAAACCCTCAACCGAAAACTTTTGAAATATTTTTTCCATTATAGGCCGAGGTATGCACTAGTGAAAACAGTCATTTTTGACACATTTCGGTCATCTAGGATCAGGTGCTACTGTTTAAAAATTGCAATAACTTAGGAAACGTCGCGCCGGTTCAAATTCAATAAATTATGTACCAATTTCAAACTATTTAGATCAATATGTGTCCCTAAAGTACGCAAAAAAAAAAAAAAAAAAAAAAAAAAAAAAAAAAAAAAAAAAAAACAGGAAAAGTTATATTTCCTTTCAACATTTATTTATTTATTAAGGAATAGAAACTCTTTACGATCATGAAAGAGTCTTTGAAATGTTAAGTTTTCGTTTTTTACTTCATAACTTAATTTTAAGTATTACAAAAGCATCTACTGTACTGAAAAAAAAAAACACTAATAGCAGTTATTTCTTATACTGCATCATGTACAACTATCAAAATGAAGTAAACTGCCAAATGATTTCTTGTGTTGTGCCTTTGTTTTTTTTTTTATTTTCTGCAACTAATGAGAACAGTTGCAATGAATTCGATATTAAATTAATAATTTAAACATTTGGTAACCTAAAAGGTGGAAAAAACAATCTTCAAATTATAACCACTTTAATGAACTTTTAACTTTTTATGCAATGGCAGATTTCTTGGCTATCTAGGCTGTAGCTTACGGCGGCAAATTTTCATAGGCAGCAAGTATTTGAACGCTGAAATTTCTTCAGCAACCACTAGAAACGGAGTATCAATTTCGCCCAATTTCCTTCCGTTTCGCAAGAAATGTAGCATTAGCCAATTTGTTTCAGCCTGTAGATGACGTTTAGTTTCATCCCATTGTTGGCACACTTGTAAATCCACCTCTGTTTCTACGTTGCGTTTGTCTTCCTTAAAGTTGCCCTCTCCCCTCCTAGTTTATCCTAAATTATACCCTTAATTTGGAATATTTTAACCTTAGTTACACGTTTGCATCCTTATATACTATAATACATTTTGCATAATTTTAGACTAGAGACCTACTATTCTATTTCTCCGTTCTGAAAGGGAAGCTTCAGGTAATTCTGAAATACATCTTTGCACTTAGCACCAGTATCTATTTTTCAAAATTTTGTTCAAATACATTGCATCAATTTTGTTTTACTGAAAATCAATAAGGCAAAAAATTAATTATCTGGACAAGAAAAGAAAAGCAAAGAATCCTAAAATTGTATTCACAAAACAGTTATTAAAGTTATTAGAGTGACTTTCCTCCGGTAATTTTTCGAAACTGAAGTACCGAACTGACTCCGCAAGTACTGGCAGAGTTGTGGATTCTAAGGGAAAATGACGGACTCCGACTCCAGCCCTTGGAATTTTAAACTTTTGAATCCCAACTCCGACACCGCAGCCCTGTTGACAAGGCTTGTGAAAGTCTAGGGGGAACTAAGGATGTTTGACCCATAGGTCTATGGCCATAGGAAGACTTGACCCATGAGGATTTTTTCCATGAAAAGTATAATTAGGGAAAATTTTAGACTTTTTTGGGCTGACCAGCACCTTAAAAGTAAATTTTGAAGGTTTTGGAATTTTTTAGACTTTAACCCCCAGTTTTGAGGGAAATGAATTTTAAAAGTATACATGTTTTAGCCACTTTTCTAGCTATTTATGTATAGCTTTAATCTAAGTTGATAAAAAATTAAAGTAAACAAACGAAAGCTAGCTAGGGAGCATTGCCCCAAGCTAACTAGGGATACTTGACCCAAAGACTAGTTTGATGTTTCTGTTTAATTTGATGTTTTTTCAATGAATTTTTATTTTGGAATCGATGAAATATTGTGGTTTTGGGCTAATGATTTTATTTTATTCAAGCAACAATTCTAATGTTGTGAATATAAAGGCCTGATTTTTTTTTAACTGAATAATTATTGCATAATATTTTGTTCTAAGAATTTGTTTTTATTTGACAAATAACTAAAATACTAATAACCTTTGAGCCCAATGAGTTCCTACTAAGTAAAATAACTGAAATATTGCTTGGATCTGATCTGATAAAGTTTTGAATTCGACTTCTGCTCTCCTGCTGATAGAAAGTAAGATTAATAATTAAAAAGAAAAAAAAACACTTCACCTAAAGAATGAACATTTTGTATATTCACTTCAAGTATCACATATTAAAACAAAAACACCATCAAACCTGCATTTTTGATTTCAATATCTATGAGTCTTCCTGCTGATATGGAGTAAGATTAATTTAAAGAAAAAAAAACGTAACACATCACATAAAGAGCAAACATTTTCTGTATTCACTTCAAGTATCACTTATTTAAAAAAAAAAACTCAGTCAAACTTGCGTTTTTGATTTCAATATCTATGAGTTTTCTTACGTTCATGAGAGGGGTCATGTCTCCCTAGGTGTTGGGTCAACTCTCCCTAGCTCTTGGGAACCTTGACCCATATGCAAGGGCGCCCATATGCAAAATTTTAAAGAGGGGGGGGGGGCTCAAAAATTTTCCTCATGGTTTAGCAGAACATTTCACCATGGAAACCGATTTCAGTACAGATTAGACAAATTAAAACTTGATATTTTTACTAACTTACTCATTAATGATTGGAAAAGAGATTTTTTAACCATTTTTGCGAAGAAAAAAGCACTAAAAGCAAGGAAAATCTCATTTCAAAGGGGTGGGGGGTTTGAGCCCCCTCTTGCCTTCCTATATGAGCGCCCTTGCCCATATGCAGACTTGAAGAATTTAATTTTTTTTATACTATTTCTACCTAGAATTATGCTATTGTTTTTAGCCATAATAATGCGCACAATGGCAACCTATTAATGTATATTTTTTTTATTTCGTTCTAACTTTTCTACTTAAAAAAATGGGGGAAAAAATGAGAGAGAGAGAAAAAAAAACCGTTTGAAAGCGACTCTCTTTAATGTTATTTTTTACCTTCAGCCAACCGGAATTTCAAATTGCGGTTTTATTCATTGAATTTTATGAACACTTAAAGCGGAAATAAACATTGCAAACAAAAATAAAATGAAAGTGTTACATTATTTCAACAAATGATCCATTTCTCTTATTCAACATCATTCAACAAAAAAAGTGTTTATACATTGTATAAAACAAGTGTTTTAAATTTGTGGAGTTAGCGGATGATTAATTTCAACCTTCGTCGGATACGTTTCGTCTCAACGATTTCAAGAATTCTTTTAAACACTTGATTGAACTACTTGTGTAAAACAAAAGCCATTAGAGAAAAAATCAAGTAGTAAATATTATTAGCATTGTTTTAAAAGTATCATAAAATTTACTATTCGATTAGATTTTGATTATTTTTAAATGAAAGACTACGCTAAGCAAAATATTATAAATTTCTTAACAGTTGGATAGAGTTTCAATGTTCAAATCTTTTAAAAACTTACTGTTTTTACAGATCATTCATAAATTTTTCAATACATTAAATTTATAACTAAATTGACATTCCCATAATTTGTATAAATCATTCGTTTGCAGGAGCGCCCATCCCCCCAAGTTCAATGGCGCAATTCCCCCCTCAAAAGACTCCCCCCCCCCTTTTATTTTTTAATTTCAACTCTCTTTTTTTATTTTTTTAAATATGTTTTTTTATATACATATTTTATTTTTCTTTAAATATTATTTATTTATTTTTAATTATTGTTATTATTGATATTTTATTCGAAAAGTTCTGTGCTACGCCAATTACACACACACACAAACTAAACAAATAAAGGAAATTAAATACAAACAGAATAAACTGAAATAAAATAAAATAAATAATTTAAATTAAAAATAAATCAAAAAATCAATTTAAATTAAAAATACATCAATTGATCAATTTAAATAAATAAATAAAACAATTTTTGAAAATCCCCCCTAAAATTTAGATGGCGCAACTTGCGCCAAAATCCCCCCCCCCCCCCTTGTGGGCACCCCTGTTCGTTTGTAGCAAACCTGTTAGTGAGAATAGCAAATATTCCCCTCACTGCGATAACATGCATTGTTAATGATGTTACCTCATTTTTTAAAAAAATTATACACGCACTGTTAAAACAGTTTCATTAGGATTGAGACAAAATCGCCTATTTTTGAGAAATCACTTACTCAAAATGACTTTGAAACAATTTTTTCCTCTACAACAACAACAACGTGTACTAATTTTTGAGACAGTAGTATTCTCAAAAAAATTTGACATGGTCTCATTTTTGAAGTAATCCTATTCTCAGAAACAAGGGCGTTCATATGCAGAATTTAAAGGGGGGGGGGGGCTCAGATATTTTCCCCATGGTTTGGCAGGATATTTTCCCCATAGAAACCGATTTCAGTACATGGTAGAGTTATTACAATTTGACATTTTTAATAACTTATTCAATAATGGGATGGTTTCCTTCAGTCAAAAATACTAGTTTTAGTCATTGAAATGGATAGAATGGGCAAAAAAAAAAATAAAAAAAGACATGGGCCCAGAAAATAGTTTCATTTTCCCAGCAATTTTTTTAAATTAATTTTTTAAAATGTCCGATTTTTCAAACAAGGCGTGGTCTTTATGGCGTCACAAATGATGCTTTTTGGCGCATCTTTCTACTACGTTTCCACGTTATGATAATCAAGCAGCGAATTAAAATTGCGCTCTACGCTTGATATCAACCCTATCGTTGCCAATACACGTGAGTAAAGATGCGAATTAAATATTTAGCTCTGTGAGTGGCAACACAGAATGGCATTTCATCATTTGTGATGTCATCGCCAAGAAATGTAAGCAATAAAAACTCACCGATTTAAGTAATTTTTTGAAAACTTTAAACTTAGACAAATTATTTAAAAAATGGACAGATCCTATGTTTTTAAGCATGCTCTTTCAGAAAAAAATACTTTTGAAATTTTGGAAACGACCTCATTGCTGGAGAAGAAGTGTTTCTACATTTTTTCAAAGAAAAAAGTACTAAAAGCAAGGAAGTTCTAATTTCAAAGGGGAGGGGGGTTGATCCCCTCTGCCCCGCATATGAGCGTCTTTGCTCAGAAAGGGTACCGTCGAACGAAGCTTATTTCTGAGTATAGAGCGGTATTTCAAAAATGACGACATGGTGAATCGTTTTTGAGAAGAGGGTATATTTCAAAAGTAATAACTCTTACTTTTCTATTCTAAGTCAAATTGTCTTCGACTTCAAATACAGTCGAACCTCCATATATCGAACTTTCACATATCAAAATTTTCTTTGTATCGAAATTCCAGCAAACTTCTATGTTCATTACATAGAAAAATTGTTTCTATACATCGAAAAAAATCTCTATGTATCAAAATTTTTTTGAGACATTCGTAGATTTTTTTTTTTCCACTTTAGACTGTGTCTCATGAAAAATGAAGGTTAGGGGAGAAAATTATGTTTACTAAAGGTTGCTACGAAACTCATAAGGAATCTGGGGTTGAGGTGTGTGTAGATAGGTAGTCGTTCCGTTCTGGAGTTCTTAAAATCCCTGAAGTTTATTTCAAATCTTAGTTGTACAAGTAACACTGTAAAATCAGTTTCAAGTTATCCCTTTTGTCTGTTGAGTATCATTCCTAGTCTTTCTAGCTTCAGTAAAAATCATTCAAGGTAAGTAGATTTATTTTTTACTTTTCTCTCGATTACATTGTCAAAACGAAAATCCCCTAATGTTGCCAATCAAGTTGAATTGCCGAAGAATGAAGATGTATGAAGGCATAAAAATGTAATTTCTGTTATTTTTTTAATTATTAACTTTTATTTTATCCAATGATCGTATAAATTAGGAATTGGGTTTTATACACGAAAATTAGCTTTAATTTTAATGTTTTAGGAAATTTATGTGATAAAAAAGATAGTTTCTACATATCGAAATTTCTATATATTGAATTTTTTTCCAGCTATTTGCTTACTTTGATATATGGAGATCAGACTGTATATGGTTTCTCTCTTAAAGCAGTCCAGTTCATGTTGCTCTAGGTATTTTCCCTCCTTAATCACTGGTGACGGGAATGGTGACATTGTGAATTTCATAGTGGCTCATTCTTAATACTCATATGTATAATCAACCAAAGCAAAAATCAAGTTTTTAAAGTTCGTTTACAGGGAATTATTTTTGTGTGAGAAAAGATGAAGAGCGTAGCTACGATTGGATAACCCACATATGTGTTCGAACAAATCACCCTTCGGTCTTTTCCTTAGAATGCAGTATTTATATTCTACAAATATTAGAAAACATGAATGTATTTGTGAGGAAGACGACCCTTTTTGTCCAATAAGATTTAAAAAAAAAAAAAATTCAAAAAGAATTCGATTGTTTAAAATTATGGGTCAACTGAGATTCAACAAATCCGTTTAATCTCAGCCACGAGTTCGATTTTTGCATTTTCACTGGAAATTCGGTGAACAATACATTTCAACAGTTAATTTTAGCTTAGAAATCTTGTTTTAGATAGGATAAAAAAATCAGTTATAATTAATGATTAAATGAAACAAATCTGTTTAATCCCAGCTATCGGTTCAGTTTTTGCCTTTTTAACTGAGACCATATTTTTCAAGTAAAGCTCAAGGAATGTTAAGCTCAAAACATTTTTAATGTTTAAAAATTAAAGTAAAAATGTTTTTAATGAAAAGTTAATCATAATTTTTTTATGTTTTCTTAAAAAATCCCTTACTTCTTCTCTCTCTAGTCCAATTCTAACTCTTTCGCCAAGCTCTGGATCTGCTTGACTGAAATTTTCGATCTGTCGCTCCTGGATAAACTGTTCAGCATTCGAAAGGCTTTGGACGATGTTCTTCACCAGGCGAGATTTTTCACCTTCATTTAGCCTCTGAAAAATAGAATTTCTTTATTAGGCAATTTTTATGTGAAGTGCTACAGTCGAAGGGATCGTGATTTTTGCTCGTTATAATGAAGTACTCGTAAAAAAGGGTTCGTGAAAGAAAATCATAAAAATTTATACATGCTCACTTTGATATTTTTATATTTCTGTTCAGTACTAAAGAAGTTGGTTATTTCATTTGAACTGTCTTATTGTATCTTTCTTGTTGTTTTCGATGAAGGTAGGGATCCGAAAAACATCGTCATTTGCATCCGTGGCTTCAAAATAGTTTGAAGTTTTTCTGCACAATAGAAGCCAAGTATGTCGAGGGCTATTTAACTTCAAATTCTTCACATTTGTCGTCATGGTGATCGCTTTCATTTTTTTTTTCTTTCTCTTGACTTTCAGTCACAATATCATCTGAAGTATATCTCGGAAATGGTAACATTATCTACAAAAATACAGCTCACTTTAAGCGGGTTTTGCTTGTTAAAAGATAGTGCCGTTCCTATAGACATAGACTTAACATTGTACCAACTAAATCTTTTTGATTTCTTCGCTAAATCTGGGCTCTCGTTAAAACAGGGCTCGCTATAAGCGAGTTCGACTGTATTTAGAAGTTTATAGTCCTGTAAATAATCAACGATGCTTCACGAAAAAAAACTAGTTTGGACAGTGTATGATTTTGGAACCAATCAATTAGTCTGAATGCCAATAATCGTGGGCTGGACAATAATTCCAACATATTATTTTTGTTTGACGATGCTTCAAGATGAAAACTTGTTTTGACAGTTACTTGATTTTAGAAACTCTGATTTTTCTTATTTTAACTTGGTTTTCAAGTAGATTTGTCTGAAGACGATTGACGACAATTGTGAGGTGGGCATTTTTTTTTTTTTTTGTTTCTTTTCCTTTCTTTTTTTTTTTTTTTGTTTGTTTATGTGTCTGTATGTGTGGTATTTTCGAAGTAGCTATTCACTCGCGATATTTAATTCAATGCTTTCGTAGAAACTAAAGTACAGAACTATTAAAACTAAACAAATTTCCTTTTCCAATTTTTTTATTGAGACCCTGACGTTGTTTCTGCTTATATATTTCCCCTACTGAGAACATTAACAAAATATTAAATAGATGAAATAAACAGTGAGTTATAATGCACACTAATAATATCAAGAAAAATGGATTAAATGCAAATGTAACAAGAAATTGATTGGTATGAAATCATAAAAATGTATTCTGACCCGGTTAAAAGTAGTTAAATTAAAAAACTAAAAACAGAAAATGAGGCTTTTTTTTCCTCTGTTTTAAGTATTCCTTTTTCTTACTCCTTATATAGCCTAGTTGGCCCTAGAGCCTGTTACTAGTCGTCACTTTTGTATTTTATTGGCAAAGTCAATAGAAATCCATTTGCACGATTTCTCGAATTTAACTTCGTTGTTCCAAAATCTCAATGTTTTCTTAATTCTAACAGGTGGTTTGTTAAAAAAAATTGCATCATTCAAAATTACTGAAGGAACCAGACTGCTTTCAGTTTTGTTGGTGTAAATGACGGCATTAAAACGTCCATTACCTCCCGCAAAGGAAGACATTAACCAAAATTTTGATGAATTCGCATTGGTCTCCTATTTTCCCTTCTCGGTAAACGATTTCAAATTAGACGAAACAAATGGAAATCAACCAGTTACGATACCTGGACATTGGTTTAAATTATTATAAAATCCGAATATTTCGATTTGGGTGACTTCGTTGGCATGAATTATTCGTGATCAGAAATCACCTTAAAATTGGTTTTAAACATTTTTGATTAGTTTAGAAAGAGGTCCTAAAACTGCACTACCATCAGGGGCGCTCCGAATTTAAATTTTTGGGAAGACGGAAATTCGCAATTCACCGAATGGAGCTCCAATTGTGCCGAATAGAGCTTCAAATTTTGCCGAATTGTCAGACAAAATTTGCTGAATAAGGAAATTTTTGGAAGGTCACAATGACCTCCCGTGACCTTCTATCGGAGCCAAGGACGGATTTAGAAAGTATAAAAGGAAGGGGCAATGGTTTCAACATACTTAATCCTTAACACTTTTATGAATTCCAAAACCTCCGCCCTCTAACATCATGGAAGATTGTCCCAAATTAAGTTTTTTTTTTTCCTTTTTGGACTTCCATTTCTCAAAAGTTTCGGAGGAGTGTGTTGAACCCTATCCTTCAGCTTAACGTCATCAAAAGTGCCCTATATTTGCTTTTTTTGGACTTCAATTGAAAAACTTTTCCAGGAGAGAGCCTCCAAACCTATCTAATGTCACCTAAAATCGTCTAAAATTGAGTTTTTAGAACTTCGTAAAATTTCCTTTACCAAGTTCCAATTCCTATCACTAAAGAGTTAAGAGATGTACTACAATTGCGTTTTCAAGGCTACAATTCTGAAAAAAATACAAGGAAGAGCCCTCTTTTTTCGTAACATTTTGAAGATCGTTTAAAATTACGTTTCTGAAACTTCAGTATCGAAAATATGCCGAGGAAGAGTTCCTACATCTCGGCTCAAGGAGGGGGCGATTGCCCCCATCACCCCTCCCTTGTATCCGTCCATTATCGGTGCACCCCTGCTACCATTCCTTGATTCAATAACTCCTTACTGAAAAGTTAATTTCTTATAAAAAAAGAAAAAAATAAGTGCATTTGTATAAGAAAAAAATAAGTGCTTTGTGTGAATCATTTTTTTACGCGTATGATTTTAAAAAGAAAATAAAATACCTTTCTGTAAAATACGCCTGCTTGAGTAAAGTTATCGTCATTAGAAGTATCGTATCGAGCAGCTTCCCCGTGGACAACGAAAGTGCTTTCTTCTGCTTTTGGATCTTCTACTGGTCCTCCAAAACTGTTTGGAAAGTAATTCGGAGCACCATCTATAAAGTAAAAAAAAAAATTAATAAATATATGAGTATACCTACTTATGCAGATAGATAGATGATGACATTATTTGCACTGGTACAGCAGTTCATATATAAGAACATGTCGACGTGTTCTTCTTTTCTTATAAGGCCAAGTTTAAGGCTTGCAGCCCTCAATTGGTTCATTCGTAGAATTTCTGTACTTCAAACTGAAGTTTTTAGTCTCATTTCACCTTAAATTTATCCAATTTATGGTTCCCATTTGGAATTAGTAATATTATTATATTATTATTATTGTTATTATTATTATTATTATAATTATCATCATCATCATCGTACCTGTGGAATTTCACTCATACACTGGCCTCAAAAAGTTAAGGTACAACATATTTTTCGAAGCTCACCATAAAAAAAATGGCAGTAACAATAAAATGCATAGTTTGCATGAATGATAATAACGAACTATCAATCCATTTATGAAAAAAAAGTTGCTAGCAATTTTGTTTTATAGAAAAGAACATATTTTTACGAGTGAGAAAAAATATGCAGATATCGAGCTTTCGTACTTTTGTGAGTAAGTTGCGTTAATTTTTAACTGTTGTTTGCAGTTTTGGTGACAATAGTCAATGGAGTTTAGACTTAGTTAGAGATGTCTCAGAGACGTCTTTTACCCGATTCGTTAAGATGGAGGGCAGTTAAATGGATGGAAAGAGGATTGTCGCAGGCTGATGCTGCTAGACGTTTCAATGTGTCTCGTTCAGTGACTTTAGGATCGATACCATTCCGAAGAATCTGGTGTGCGGAAGACCTGTTCCAGGGCCGACCACGAGCTACAACACATGCAGAAGATCGTTTTCTAGTTTTTTCAGCCCGAAGGAGAAGAACCACTACTGTGCCGCAGCTCCACAGTGTTTCGATTAGTATAAGCTAGGTGGACAAAAGTCATGTTCAAAATTCTATACTTTGGTATTGGGATAATGCAAACAATAAACCAAAACTTGATACTTAGTTATTTGTTTATGTCTAACTCCCTTCCGTCACGTGAGTAATAAGGTTCAAAGGTACGTATCCGTTTGTAATTGAATAAATCAGTTGAGTTTCAGACATCATTTCATCACACAAAATTAAAGTGTTCCTAACTTCATATGATTTTATTGTTCAAAATGGATATTTTTTTATACTATTAAGTTCTTTTTTTTCTAAAATTTAATTAATCTATCTGATAGTTAAACAATATTAAAATTTTTTTAACGATGAACAACGGATTTTTTTGCCTGTTTCAAAACTTTCAAGTGATGGCAATGACTTGTACCCATTTGTACCCGGGCTAAATTTTTTGTATCTAGTAGCTACAGCTTTCCCACTAATAATAAGACGTATTGTAGTAAGCACACTTGAGTACAACATATTTTTTTTACCCAAAGCATTGGGTGCTTCAATAATTCTTCAAAGAAATCCCTACTCGTAAGAAAGTATTCTAGAGGGGAAAAAATATGTTGTATTAGAGTATGCTAACTATAATACGCATTATTAATAATGGGAAAAGTGCAGCTATTGTATACAGAAAATTTAGGCCGGGTACAAATGGGGTAAAATCCTTACCATCACTTGAAAGGTTTTAAACAAGAAAAAACTCCATTGTTTACTTTCAAAAAATTTTTAATATTGTTTAATTATCAGATAGAGTAATTAAATTAGGGAAAAAAAGCACTTACCAGCATGAATAATATAAATCTTGAACAATTAAATCATGTGAATTTAAGAACACTTTAATTTTGTGTGATGAAATGATGAATTTTGAACTTGACTTTTGTCCAGCTAGCTTGTATTAATCGAAACACTGTGAGCTCGTTGCAGACCACTTTGTAGCAACCGGAAGAAGAATCTCAGCTACTACGGTGGGAAATCGTCTTCACAAAATGCAGGTCTCTATGCAATTTGACCAGTTTTGTGTGTTCTCCTCAACGGACCACACCGAAGGATCCTCTTATGCTGGGCAAGAAAACATGTCTCCTGGACCCAGCAGCAATGGGCTTCTGTGCTGTTCACAGACGAGTCCAGATTTGCATTGAAGAGTGATTCAGGGCGTCTACTGATCTGGAGGGAAAAGCGCAATAGTTACCATCAATCCAAAACTGTTGAAAGACTACAGTGATAGAAATGGTGGAAACATGGTTTGGGCAGGGATCTCTCTCGTTCGGTAGTCACACTGAAATGCATGTGTTCCATGGAGGAACTCCGACTGGTCTGAGATATCGGGATGAGATCCTTGATCCATATGTTCTCCCATATGCTGGTGCTATTGGTAATGACTTCATTCTGATGGACTATAATGCACTACCTCACCGAGCTCGGATTGTTGAGGAATATCTTGAGGATCACAGTTTGAGACGAATGGAATAGCCAGCTCGATCTCCAGGCCTGAATCCGATAGAACATCTTTGGGACTATCTTTCCAGACAAGTTGATGCTTTAAATCCTCCTTCAAGGTCGTTACATGACCTGGAACAAGGCTTACTCTGTGTCTGGTCTTCGCTTCTTATTCCGGTGTCCGACAACTTAATAAGCAGCATGGAAAATCGCTGCCGCCAATCAATTCAAGTTAGAAGGGGACACATTTCTTATTAGAACTCATTTTTGTACTGTTTCTCTGACATTTTACTACATAACACTGTGATGTTCTGTTTTCTTCAAGAATGGACTTTTCCGCAAAGATTGCTTTTTTTGTTATAAATCGTTTTTGCAATACACTTATATAGAAATTTCTATGATGCATACAATGAAAAACCATTTCATGCATATATCCTCCAAATTTTTTGTTTCTACATTCATTCATTTGCAAATTGTACGCAAAAAACCGGCTGTACCTTAAATTTTTGAGGCCAGTGTACTTTCCGTACAATTCTTTCCACGAGACAGAGCTACGTAAATTCACCTTTATTTCTCCGGTCTACCTTAAAATGAGAAGTTGTTTCAAGTAACGCATGTTCAGCAATCAAGCAAAAAAAAGTGTTAAAATTTCCAATCAAAGTGTAAAGAGAGATGACTCAAAATTTAAATTTAGACCTCTTTGGATTTTTTTAAATTTCAAAGCTTCAATCATCTTTATTAAACAGCATCAGGCGCGATCTTTCCACGTTGACAGCAGCATGTGCAAGTGAATTAAATTCTGAAAATTTAAGAAAAATATTTAAAAACTTATATTAAAATTAATTCCGAAACTAACGTTCATCAACTTATCAGAATTTTGCCAATCTTTTGTGCTGTGTATCCCACAAAAGCTAGTAAAACTGGCCGAAAGGGCAGACTACATTTAAAGAAAAAAGCAACAAAGGCAAAAAAACATGAAACTTAAACTGATTATTATTTTTGAATAAATAAAAAACGTTTTTCACTCGTTTTTCCACCAATAACTATGATTACGATACAGGCTTGTTATTTATTGAATTTCTTCACGAAAATATCGTCTGCTACGAATCGAAAATTCAACTTCATTCGCAACTCTAGAGCTTGAATACGTTTCCTTGCGGTGACTTACAAAACTAAAACGTTGCGTTCCACGTGTACCTTTAAAGGTAAAGTATAGGCAGTTTATTATGTGCATTTATATTAGCGTAATTCATCATTTGATGCGTCTAAATTTGTCTCCAACAACAAAAATTGTTGCGTCCCAAAATATTATTCTCGAGCTTATCAAAATAATGTTAATTTCCATTAGTTCCCCCTAAAAAGTGAGGCGATTGTGGAAAATGGCGAAAGGGTGAATGGAAGAAAACTCTGGATTAACAAACTACGAATTGGTAAGACAGAATGCTCTTTTGTTTGAAGCATTTCTTGAATAAGAGTTGTGTTTTATCAGGTAACCTTTTTTATTCGTATTGTTCTAAGTGAATTTGAACAGATATGACTTTTGTTTTTTATTTAAAGCTCGAAAGGAGAAGTTAATAATATTAGCTGAAAAATAAAAGCTTTCATCTCTTCCTAATTTAAAAATGATTGATTTAACAAACTTTATATCACTACACAACAACCGAAATATTTTGGAAATGAATGACAGTATATTGTTAACGTATTGTGTCAATCGTAATGACGGTCCGTCTTTATCTTTACTAATAATAAAGATGAAAGTCTCTCTGTCTGGATCTCTGTGACGCGCATAGGCCTAGACCGTTCGGCCGATTTTCATGAAATTTGGCACAGTGTTAGTTTGTAGGATGAGAGTGTGCACCTCGAAGCGATTTTTCAAAAATTCCATTTTGTTCTTTTTCTATTCCAATTTTTCGACTATTTTCCCCAGCACCAAACATTATTTGCAAATAATACAAGCGAACCAAAAAACCTTATAATTCTCTACTACGAGCAAAGCCGTGCGGGTACCACTAGTATATAATAAAGGGTTTGGACATTTTGGTTTGCTCTATTATGAGAAGAAAGATGGTGCGCGTTCGTAAGTCAAATACGGAGACATGCTTCATCAAGCAGACGTCTGGCAGATGGTGGAGTAAATGTTGGACAAGTTGGTTTTACTCTACTAGAAGGAAAGATGGTGCGTGCTTGGCAAGTCAAACGGAGACCTGCCTCCTAAAGCAGACGACTAGTAGATAGTGGAGTAAATGGTGGATATTTTGGTTCCTCTATGAGAATTAAAGATGGTTCGTGCTTAGTATTTCAAATACGGAGATCTGCCTCATATTACATCAGATATCAATACTAGTAGACATTCAGCAGACGCTCATAGAGCAGACGTTTAGTTGAGAAAGGGAAGGGTTGTCATACATTTCTATTGCATAAAACATTTTTTGACTGTCATGTGTTAGGTAGAGAACTGATTTTGACTGTTGGGTGACGTTCCGTTGCGTCGCCGAGTTTCAGTTTAGTTAGAATGCTACTTATCGCTCTTTTGGCGGGAAATATTTTGTACAACTCTAGCTGACATAATTTTACTCACAAAAATTAAGGATCAGCAATGAATTATGGCACCAAGGGAACGTGCAAAAACCTGTCACGTGACAGTAGGGAAAGTGACAGAAGCATTAATTTGCTCTCTTGTAAAACATTTCCATTTTTTAACATTCCGTTCAACATTTCTGAAGTTCTTCTACTCAAAAATATTTAGCTTAAATCTTTCGACGTCACTCAGTTAGTATATCAAAATGTTTAAAATATAAAGTGGGGAGAACGAAATGTTCCAAGAGCACTATACACACAGAGTTTAAAGGTAGGACAGAAGCATGATACCTTGATTATCAGTGACAGTGGCAGTTCCATCCCGTTCGTAGTTCCTAGGACGAGATCTGAAAGGACAGTTCACTGGAAGTTGGAAGAAGTTGGTACCTAGCCTGTACCGCTGCGTGTCCAAGTAGGAGAAGATACGTCCCTAGATTTGGTTGGGCGAAACGTTCTTTAAATTAGAGCTATATGACAGTTTTTGAAATTACCAGAAATTTCCAATTCAGCTAGCTGCAATAATATACAGGGTGTCCCAAAACGACCGCATAAACTCTGCACAGCTAAATTCTTCGTTGGGAGTACATAAAAACTGCCCAAAGAAGCGTTCCTGTACGATCCAAAGTTTACGAGAAAAAATGCGGAAAACAAAGTATGACGTCAGTGCCGCTGCAAGAAAAAACACGTTATTGAACACATCAACAGCAGTATACATACATTACGTATAGCAATAAATGAGTGTTTTGACGTTAGGATGAAAGTACTGTTGTTGGTAGTAATCCCGAGGTGGTGGGTTCGATTCCCACCCGTAGCCCTGGTTGTAAATTCCTTCTCTATGCTGTTAATTCTATCCTACACTATGCATGTATTGCGCTATCTGTCATATTGGATGTGAGTTCATAAACGGGTCCTGTGCGATTAAGTACCCGAACTTGAAATGTATGTTGTCAATAACTAAACTGTTGTTGATAGGTCCAATAAAGTGTTTTTTACTTGCACCGGCAGTGACGACAAACTTTGTTCTTCGTATTTTTCTCGGTAAACTATGGATTGTAAGGGAACGCTTCTTTGGGCAATTTTTATGTACTCATAACGAGGAATTCAGCTCTGCAGAGTTTATGCGGTCGTTTAGGGACACCCTGTTATATTAATGCAAATAGATGCATTGGAAATGTCTGGTAATTTCAATTTTGGGAAACCCTGTACATATATTTTTTAATTCGATCCTTTAAAAAAAAAAGAAGAATTTTTATTTACCTGCAGAACTTTGTCTGGGCTAACTTCAATGCCTGGAACCAAATTCGCTGGACAAAATGCTATCTGTTCGACTTCGGCAAAATGATTAGAAGTGGTTTTGTTGAGCACTAGTTTCCCAACTTTTATTAGCGGATATTCGTTTTCTGGCCAAATCTAAAAATACATAAAATTTCTTTAAAAACTCCTGTAAAGGTTAATACTTCAATGATGCATTAACGAGGATTTCGGAACCACTAATGATTTTTAATCAGTCATCCTAATAAACACGTTTTGGAATAAACAGGTTTATGTATCGTGACATGAATGTTACAAGGTAACTACACACACACTTCAGTTTTTTTCCTTCTGCTTCAAGCAAAAACTTGACGATATCCATTTTCAAAACCTTTATTTTATTTTTATTATTGATCAAATGAAAGTGTGCGATTTAACTTTTTAATTCAGATGAAAATCCGCTTAAATGTATGCTTTGTGCTTTATGATCAAAGTGATACTTTAAAGCAGAAAATTTCGAAAACGAAGTTACTTGTCAGTGGAACCAAATTTAGTGTTAAGCAAAAAAGAAAAGGTGTCATGTGAGTAGCTTAAAACTTATTATTTAATAAACTTTCTTCAACACTTAACAAGACAATTAACAGCTTAACTTTTTGCGGTACTTTGCAATATTAGAGAGTCAAAACTTTCAAAACTCTTTACTCCGGATCTCACACATAACAAGATTTTTAAAACTTTTTTTTTTTAAATTTCACCACACCCCGGTCGCCCGGTCCCCTACACTTCAAAAACTAAGCTTCTTACAAATCAGAAGAAAGCTTGAAATAATTGCCTTGCAATGTTTTTTATTAAGCCAAAATGTTTTAATCATCTAGCCATTTGCCTTGATGATTATTGTTATCGTTAAAATTCTATAATAAAGTTTTAACTTATCGGCCAAGTACCTTTCCTTTTGATTATTTTCAAGTTTTCCTCCATTTTTTCTGAAATTAGAAATAAAACCACTTCTTATGCTTGCCCTACATAGTAAGAATATCTTCAACGCCTTTTCGGCTGCACTGTTAAAAAGTCAGGAAACTTTTGTGGTAAATGTTACTGTAAATGGATATACAGCACAGAAAAAAAATAAACCATTGCAGCGCCAATTGATACACTACGTGACTTACAGTGCGATGCAGTTAAAACCGTATTTCCCTCACTCGATGTGTCCCAGCTCGTATGGTGGTCAGCAAATCCGCCTGCCAATACAAGGGTCTCGAGATCGAATCTGCTGTCCACGTTTTTCTGATTTTTTACTCTCGTTTACTCTACTGCAAAAATTTACAGCAAAATAGAATTTTACGGTAAAAGTTACTGGCAACTTGGATGCCAGAAACTTTATCGTAAAACTTCAGGATATATTTTACCAGTGTGGGAATTTCTTTGAGGCGTATATCTATTCTAGTCCCTATCTGTATTTGAGATCATATCAAAAATTGTATTGCCCTTTTCTGTCTCGAGAAAACGAAGCGTATGTTTAGGACTTACCTTAGTAGGATCGAAAGGATTAAAGCTACAACTCTTAGTTTCTTCGGGTGTCATCACTTGAATATAGAAAGTCCAGGAGGGGTACTTTCCGTTCTCGATTGCATTGTACAAGTCTCTGCCATAATAATCGGGATCTGATCCTGCCAACTGAGTAGCTATATCCGGGAAGATGAACTTTTTGCCTTGATCAGTCTGCAAGTATATTTCGAATGCAAGCAATAAAGCAATGGCTAGCAACATAGCTTTTACAAGTTTTCTATTGTTGTCTGAAATGTCGTGGTACTTACAAAATAAGAAAATTTGCAATAAAAAACGTCGCCTGATTCGTTGACTAACTTGAAGGTATTGACGCCAAAGCCATCGATGTTCCGATATGACTCTGGGATTCCTTCGTCAGAAAATAAATAGAGTACCAGATGTGTACTTTCGGGCCTCAATGCAAAAAAGTCCCAAAACATATTCAGATCCTGGAAAGAAAACCTTTTTACTAGTGTGTTATTACTTTTTAACTAATAATTAATTTCAATTGTGTCATATTCAGAGCGGTTCTCGCACATGACGAACTTTGTCTCCTACCATTTTCGACCAGTCACGTGGATGAAAGCGCATTCGAATCACCAATCGGAAATTCAAATCTTCAGATGAATTCAAATCCACAGAGTGCAGGGGTGCCTACCACTCCTAAGAGCAAGAGCGCACCCCCTCCCCTAAATATTGCGAAGAGCCCCAAAACTCCTCAAAACACCCCCCCCCCCTAAAAATTTTATTGGCGCAGTCTGCGCCATGATCCCCCCCCCCCCCCCAGGTGGGTACACCAGCAGAGTTTAAAATGACATCGAAATTGATGCAAATCGTACGAGAATCATGCTGATTATTGATAGGTGAATAACTGTAAAGTACCGATCAGTTTTGTTGGCACTCAATGGAAGTGACAGAACCTTAAAGCAGGAATTAGTAAATGGAAGGAGTTAGTCCAATCATTGGCTAAACAAAAGCTTTGGCAAAGATCTCAAGTCAGGTGACTCAACAACGATGAATGGTTGACGCGCTTTGCGTGAAACTAGCGAAGGAAACCTGATTTCTTCCAATGCTTTTCTTTAAAATTTATCACGTGACTTGGGGTTTTTTATTCACGAATGAAAGTCTTCACTCCCTCTATTTTATCTCTTCTTTATTGCGATTCTCGCACATGATAAACTTTTTCTCCAACCGCTTTCAAGCTGTCACGTGGATGAAAGCGCATCCGAATCACCAATCGGGGATTCAAATCCTCATATAACAGAGTCTAAAACGACATTAAAATTGAAGCAAATCGTACGAAAATCGTGCTAATTGATAAATGAATAATTGTAAAGTTCCGATCAGTTTTGTTGACACTCAGTGGAAGTGTCAGAACCATCGAATTAGAAAGTAATGGGAGGATGGTAGACGTGATAAGCAAATCCAGGCTTGCGCGATGTGCTCCTTATCAGGGAGTTTGGAGTGAGTTTTGCGATGAAATTTATTTCTTATTTGAGCAAACAACAACGTTTCACTAAAAAAACTTATTTCACCAACGATTGATTACAGCAACCTTTGCTTCTCTTGTTTTTAAGTGGTAGCCAATCAGTAGTATCCAAATTTTTACATAATTTCTAGTAAAGTAGCATCACGGTGACATTAAATTGCCTCGGTTTCATTCAATTTGCAACAAGTTTTTAAGTGGAATCGTCAAAACACGAGCGCCAACAATGCTCAGATAAACTGTAGGTTTTGATTTGTTGTAGAACGATTTATAACTCTGGCAAAATAATAATAGTATACATTTCACTGGCTAAAAAGGATATCAGCTTTATTTTTCGTATACATAAAACTTATTTAAAAGTATAAAAGCTCTCAAGTATTTATTTATTAGTGACAAATAATTTAAAAGCATTATATCAATACAGTAGAACTCCAACTATCCGAATCCGAACCAATTGGGACTAGACCACATTCGAATCACCAAAAATTCGGATAGTTGAATTTTTTCTCTAAAGGCGGTTATTCCCTACTCAACTGAGCGCCTAACGCTGCAGCTCAACTTATTGGAGCTACATTATACCGCATTATACACAGAATCATTATTTTACGCTACGTTCTTTTTTTTTTTTTTTTTGAAAATCTAAAAGCGATTCGAATAGTCAAAGTTCGGATGATTGGAGTTCTTTTGTTTTATATATCGTAGTATTTTTTTTAGAATTTATTATGTACATGAAGTTTAATCTTTTTTTTTTTTTTTTGACTTGCAACCCTTTAACTCATAATGCATCATAAGCATATTTTCTTTCTTTTCCTTCATGCTGCATCACATATCTTGTTTACTTGAAGTAAATTATAAATATTACATCGGGGGGGGGGGGGGGGATATATCTCGACTTTAGATAGCCCATATAGCAGCTGAACTCTCCATTTTTCTGCTGAGGGCCCTTTCCACAATGATGCTTGTTGCAAATTGAATGAAACCGAGGCAATTTAATGTCACCGTGATGCTACTTTACTAGAAATTATGTAAAAATTTGGATACTACTGATTGGCTACCACTTTAAAACGTCACATCTCCTTCGTAGATTTTTTTTTTTTTTTTTTGGCATTCTCTAATTATTGTTTCATTTCATAGCAACACCTTCTAGACATTATTCGAAGGAAGGCGGGGGGGGGGGGACTAAAAACATTCAAATGTAAATTCAGAACTTCCGAGGAACAAAATTTGTTCACATGCAATGGATGGAGGAAAAAACATGGCCGACGTATTTGCTTCGGTTGGCCAATCAGGAGTCTCAAAACTATTATGATGTCTCTCTAGCTGAGTAAATGTTGTTCATATGCTTCCGACTCCGGCATAGTTTTTAAAAAAAGCCAAATACAGAGCTTCCCTCGCTACTTGACCACACTCTACTCTTTTACCTTAATAACCGATTTCTATGTTGCATACAATGAAGATGCAGTTCATGTTACCACTTTTGTCAAATAATAACACATTACTGTAGTAATCGGAAAATCGTTTCTTTTTTTTTATCACATTTAAAATTTTAAACAACAGCAAAAAATAGATTCGTATGTATGTTACCCTTAGATTGGTCACTGGATTTCTCTTCTGTGTGTGAACAAAGCTTGGAAAGTTAATCGGGTCTCGAATGGGAAAAACTGGAAGATGTATTCCGACTAAATCCCAGTTTCCTTCTTCTGTGTAAAATTTGATGGCGAATCCACGGATGTCTCGAGTTGTATCTGCCGCACCCACGTCTGCACCTGTTGAAAATAGAAGTCTCGATTCAGACAAGAAATTCCGTTTTGTTGCTATCTGAAAAAATTGCTACAAAATTTCATGTGGCAATTTAAGTATTCATTGGCAAACATTTTAATGTTGTACACATTATTACGCCCTAAATATGTTGTTGTCTTGTCCATAGTGAGTAAAAACATTGGGTGACATTAGCTAGACAGGGTGATCTTTTTTATGTACTTACCGATAAGACAACACAAGGAAGATAAAAGAGGAAATGTCACCCAGGGCACTAGTGTGAATTGAACTCACGACCTCCGGAAGTGAAATGAAATTTCAGAGTCACGGATGTCCCGCTCTAAATATGAAACTATGTCCACTAAGTAGTTTATAAATGTACAAAGAATTGCTGACGTAGATACTTTCATGATATGATGTTACGCTCCTTATGGCATTATTCGTCATTGATGTCAAAGCACCTTCCACCAAAATCACGGATGAAGTTCAACAACAAGTGGTAGTCAAAGAGGAGATTTGCTGGTGTCCTTCAAACCCATATTCAGAAATTCGGTTGGAAGCAGTTCGATCACCCACCTTAGAGCCCTGATCTCAAAATATCCGATTTCCACTTTTTCTTGAGCTTGAAACGTGATATTGGAAGCATCAGAAACTAATTTTGATAGTGGTGACGTTGCAAAAGACGGTATTTAACAGTGGCTCTCCTCCCTTGGAGCCTTTTTACTTCCTTTTACATAGTAAAGGAAGACTTGTATTCACAAAAAACTTTTCACTCAAAAATTGCCCTAAATTTCCATTTTGCTGGCCCCCGAATTAATACTGAGGGTTTTTTTTTTTTTTTTTTTTTTAACCCGGCTACACGTGGATATATGCCTAAGAACGTATGGACACCCGAAATATCCGTTTTGACGATCCCAGAGTTAACTAAAACGAGTTTTCTCGTGACGTCCGTATGTATGTGCGTGTGTGCGCATTTGTATATGTGCGTATGTATTTCGTATAACTCAAAAACGGTATGTCCAAGAAAGTTGAAATTTGGTGCGTAAACTCCCAGTGGGGTCTAAGTGTGCACCTCCCCTTTTAATTGCATTCGGATGTTCCAAACGGGATCTTTTACAACTTTTTTGGGGAAAATCATTGTTAATTTCAGTGCAAACTACAGTGGTGTTATAATTTCGCAAACACTTGGCGATATATCGCCAAGCTTTTGATCGCCAACTTAGCGACAAATGGGGGGGGGGAGTTGTTTTCTTTTAAATCTGTTTTCAATTTGACCTCCATTGGTGATACTTAGAAACAGGGCCGTATGCAAGGGAGTGATTTATAGGCTTCAAACCCCCTCCGAAATTTTTCATCCAAAGAAATGCTTTCCATTTTTTATTTATTTCATTTATTTATTTCTATTTAGGTGACAAAAATATTATTGTTGTTATTATTATTATTTCAATTTTATTCGTGAAATGAAATTTGTATGACTGAAAAATTGTACAAACTCATTGTGTGTTTATGGTAGTTATTGAGAAATTCATTCATTATGTAACAATATGGCGTTTTGTAAGAACATCCCCTCCCTCCATTGAGATAATCTATTATAAAAAAAATCAATAGAATGCACATGAAACCAAATTTGATAGACCATATAATTGTTACAAAAAATGTGATTGGTAAAACCCCCTTCGAAACAAAAGTCTGGTTACGGCCCTGCTTAGAAAGATTTAACCATTGAATTACATTAAAATTGCCAATATTAGGAAAAATTATTTGCATAAAACATTTTTTTGCTTCTGTTTGCAACAAACTTGGGGTGAAAATATTTAAAGTGTTTCTTTGCTTACTCCAAGGCACTATTATCATTAAATTGGAGTAAAGGGAAGTCATGTGATGCACACATCAGCTCGTTTATAACACGCTTTTATTAGCTTCACTTGTATGTTTGTGAGTAACTCTCCTTTGGACTAAGAACTAGTGGCTTATTACTGTTAGTACATTCCACCACTTTATGAGTGTTCGTAGCCGAGCGGTCTAAGGCACGGGTCTTCGCTGACGTCCACCTCCGGGAATCGTTGGGCGTGCGTTCTAATCCCCTTCTACACCGAAATTAAATTTATAATCCTGCAACTCAATTTTTGACCACTTTTTGTGATTGGATTCTTTTAAAATTTGGAATGCAACCTGAGACCTGATGACAATGTAAAATTCTATAATCAAATTAATTTATTAACGATAAGTTATTAGTTTTTTCTAATTAACTCGCTTCTATTACCTTAACTTGTATGTTTGTGGGTCCAACTTTCCTTTGGACAAATAGCCAATGGCTTATTAGAATTACTTGCAACGTACAAATCAGAGCTGCGGAGTGTAACAATGTTTGCACATGAATTTACCGGAAAGCATTCAAAATGTCTGATGCAAATAATGCAACAGAATACTAAGATACATTCCATTATAAAAATCGAACACACGCACAAAGATTTCACTTAAGAGTTACAGGTCTTAGCAATATTTAGTATCTAAATCTTATTTGGAAAAAAAACAGTAATCAGAACTTCATGTTTTTCAGAAATTAATAAAATAATAGTTTAAAAAACTAAAAAATACACGCTTTTGTAGCAAAATGAACTAAAAAGTAAAAAATAAATTAATGGTTTAAAAACTAAAAAAACACGCATTAGTAGCAAAATGAACTAAAAAGTTAAAAATAATCCTTGGATGACAAGTATATAAAGTAATTGACCAAACACTTAATTTTACTGTAATAAAAAAAGCGTATAAAAAAGCTGCCTATTTACATTTTTGCATCTATAACACACACAAGTGGAAGAAATTTAAAACAACTGATAAGAAACCCCCAAGATTTTTTCTGTTACAGTAAAATTACGTGTTTGGTCAATTACTTTATATACTTGTCATACAAAGATTATTTTTAACTTTTTCGTTCAATTTGCTACTAAAGCGTGTTTTTTTTTTTTTTTAGTTTTTTAAACTATTATTTTATTTTGTTTTGTTTTTCTGAAGACGGCATAGAAAAGTTACTCTCCCGTTACAAAAACAATCTGAACAATGGTGGTAAGGTAACTGTATAGAGGAATTAATAATTTTTAAAATGCTTTTTCAAGTAAAACTGATTTATTTATTTTTAAAATTAGCACTTTTTTCGGACAACCATCGGATTGTCTGCATCAATCGAAAAGTGTCTCAATGCAACTTACCGGCCAGAGAAAATCGAACAGCAATTGGGGTTCGCTTCCCGACTTCACAGAATAACTTTGCTTTTGTGTACTGCGTAACATCGTCGGTGACTTCAAAGTAACCGAAAGCCCCATTTCCTTTGGCATGAACAACTCTGTCTGGAATTCGTTCTCTGAAGTATAAAATAAATGAAAAAATAAGTGAAATCCTCATTTATTTCTTTGAAATAAATTTCATCTTACTGATAGAATTTACTGACATTATTGCATTTGTGCGGATACATAATTTATGTAGACCACTGTTGCCAGAGGCGGATCCAGAAATGTTTGCAAGGGGGGTAAAGTTTCAGTTGCCATCGTGTTATGCCTCCTATATTTAAAAGTATCAGTTAAGCAGGGGTGCCCTTTCCCCCACGGAGGATGACCCAATCACATGCTTCTGACACCTTACTAATGAGATCAAAACATTTTTAAACGACCCCCCCCCCCTCCTAAATTTTTTAATGGCGCAAACTGTGCTATGGAGCATATTCTCTAAATTTAATTTTAGTTTACAATTATAAAATGGTTGGATACATTTACATGCACGTTTTATTGCACATACAGCATGTGATTTGAAGTGCTCTGAAAAAAAGTTTAGCTCATTAGTGATTATTCTTTTAAAAATAAACAATAAACTAGAAATAGCAATAGCCCAGCAAACGAACCTAGTCATATCTTTTGAATTACATGATGCGCTGAGAAGAAATACCTTGCAGAACGGAACAAAACGTTAACATAAATTCCATGTACACTGAGAAAAGTGAAGTTTTCAAAAATGAGTATATTCATGCTTTCAAGTTTTTTTTAAATCTTTTGTTTCAAATCTGAGTACCCATGTTTTCAAATAGTGTGCTGAATTATTTCGTACTCAAAAATGAGTCCGTAACTCGATTAACACTCATTTTTCAAATTATTACACATTCAAAAATGAGCACATGTTGACTTAAGGATTTTATGAGTATTTGAATGTTTCAAATTTAAATACCACATAGTCGGAGCCATTTTGATTCTGCGATATGTTCAAATTTGAGTACTTTTTCGTTATTTTTAAAATTGTTGTTTTTAGAGGGTACATTTTTTTCGGATCAAAAATTTGAAGTTGGATAACAATCATGACAAAACCCTTGTCACGGGGGGGGGGATCTGACCCTTCGACCCTTCCCTGAATCAGCCCTTGCTGTTAGCTTACCAAAAGTCCTTAGACCAGTGCTATTATGAAGAAAAATTTACTCTTGTAGCTACAGGTTTAAAAAAAGCCACATTCAAAAACGATGACCGATTAACTCAGGCAATTGATCACATGACGCTTAATGATGTCAATGTTTAGTGCGTGAGAAATCACTGCTTTAAAACGATTCAAGATGCGAATTAATCTCAATGGCTGGGAAACATACATCATGAAATCACAGGCAGAATGTACTAATATTTTTAACTACAGCTACAGTCCTCTTTTTTCTCTCCCTTTCTCTACACATTATTTAGCTCGAATTTGAAAAAATATAAAATCACCGGAAAGAACTGCTTTGATTTGTAAATACATCTCCTTAACCACTAATTACATAAATCATTTTAAAATCAGGTTCAAATCAAACCAGTTTAATAAAATACCTATTGAAAGATGGTCCACCAAATATTTTACCTGTCGAAATGAGAAATTTCTTCGATGTACGTGAAGTCTTGAAGTAGTAATGGTCCACGTTGTCCGGCAGTCAGGGAACTCAGCTTATTTCCAATAGGTCTACCAGAGGCAGACTTCAAGGTTTTTCCTGCCTGAGAAGAGTTAGTCTATATTGTTTATTAAGACAAAAATAAATTAGAAAGAATATAGCTAATACATTTTAGTCCTTAGAATCACTAATAAAAGTGTCTACAAAATTTCTTGTAATAGGTCCCGCTACCAGTGCAAGAATATTCGTTACTAGGGGGATTTTACTTAAAAAAATGATAAATAAATTCCAATACAGTGTCTAACATTGCATATTTGCACAGGTTATATATTTAATTGTTCATGAAAGTTTAAAATTAGGAAATATGTAAAGCAAATAAACCTAATTTTGGGACAAACATTATCGACAATGAGATCAATTCGTTTAAGTAAGTTAGTGAATCAAGTCCCAATATAGCTTGACTGATGAATTGGAGGTGGACACATCACTTGAAATATTTGTAATAGGTAGAATCAGTAAGAACGCGCAGAGCAGTAAGAGGTAAGCCCTCGCTTATCCTATCTATTACAAAACAATATCAAACAACTTATTACAAATGATACAAATGATGTTTCAGCTTCCAGTACAGCCGCCACCTCTCCGTGGTCAAGCTTTACTAATAGTCGTTTCAAAAACAACTCGTAAGTTTAATCGTTTTTATATCTGTCTTCGAATAAACATTGTTCTTAACAATTTCATCAGAGCTAATATAAATGTTATTTATAGTTCATTTCAACATGCAAAAGCAAAATATAAATGATCAAAGTTTGAAATACTTGGTTGAAACATAAAAACACTATAATCTTCTTCTTTACTAATAATAAAGCAGAAAGTCTCTCTGTCCGGAGGATGTCTGTAGGATGTCTGTAGGATGTCTGTAGGATGTCCGTAGGATGTCTGTGACGCGCATAGCGCTTAAACCGTTCGACCGATTTTCATGAAATTTGGCACAAAGTTAGTATGTAGCATGGGGGTGTGCACCTCGAAGCGATTTTTCGAAAATTCGATGTGGTTCTTTTTTTATTCCAATTTTAAGAAAAAAACTATCATAAATTACGAAATTATCGTAACGTGGAACCGTAACATGGGCACAGGCCAATTGGCGAGATACGAAATTATCATAACGTGGAACCGTAATGTCGGTACAAGCCAACTGGCGAGAAAATTCACTATACATTATTTGTAAATATACAGGCGAACCAAAAGACCTTTTGATTTTTCTATTGCGGGCGAAGCCGTGCGGGTATCACTAGTTACTAATAATAGAGCTGAAAGTCGCTCTGTCCGGAGGATGTTTGGATCTCTGTGACGCGCATAGCGCCTAGACCGTTCATCCGATTTTCATGAAATTTGGCACAAAGTTAGTTTGTTGCATGGGGGTGTGCACCTCGACGCGATTTTTTGAAAACTCGATTTTGTTCTTTTAATATTCCAATTTTAAGAACATTTTACCTAGCAAATTATCATAACGTGGAAAAGCAACATGGGCGAGTCATTTAACGTAGCAAATTGGCGAGAAATTCATCATCCATTATTTGTAAATATACAGGCGAACCAAAAGACCTTTTAATTTCCTAATACGGGCAAAGCCGTGCGGGTACCACTAGTTACTAATAATAAAGCTGAGAGTCTCTCTGTCTGGATGTCTGGATATCTGTGACGCGCATAGCGCCTAGACCGTTCGGCCGATTTTCATGAAATTTGGCACAAAGTTAGTTTGTAGCATGTGGGTGTGCACCTCGAAGCGATTTTTCGAAAATTCGATGTGGTTCTTTTTTTATTCCAATTTTAAGGAAAAAACTATCATAAATTACGAAATTATCATAACGTGGAACCGTAACATGGGCACAAGCCAATTGGCGAGATACGAAATTATCATAACGTGGAACTGTAACGTCGGTACAAGCAAATTGGCGAGAAAATTCACCATACATTATTTGTAAATATACAGGCAAACCAAAAGACCTTTAATTTTTCTATTACGGGCGAAGCCGTGCGGGTGCCACTAGTAACTGATAATAAAGCTGAAAGTCTATCCGTCTGGATGTCTGTGACACGCATAGCGCCTAGACCGTTCGGCTGATTTTCATGAAATTCGGCACAAAATTAGTTTGTAGCATGGGGGTGTGTACCTCGAAGCGATTTTTCCAAAATTCGATTTTGTTCTTTTTCTATTCCAATTTTTGTTGAAAAGTCAATTTTAAGAACATTTTACCGAGCAAATTATCATAACGTGTGCGACTAAATTACCAAATGATTATAACGTGGAACCGTAACATGGGCAAGCTAATTGATGAGAAATTCACCATACATTATCTGTAAATATACAGGCGAACCAAAAGACCTTTTAATTTTCTACTGCGGGCAAAGCCATGCGGGTACCACTAGTTTCCAATAAACAAAAACGGCTTACTAGTTTTTATGTCATTTCATTGGTTATTTTCATTGGTCCCATGAATATTTCCTCGTCATTTGCTAGACCGTTTTTAGTAATAGATGTCTGCACTTAAACACCTACGAGCATCAAAAACATATCTTGTACAATATTTCCATTGCGAAAGCCAATTTTCTTAAGAAAAAAAATTTCTTTTTACTTTCTTCTATATCTAATATATAGAAGAAAGTATTGGATTCGTGCAAATTTTCGAATTTCGAATTTTGACGGATTCGAACGTTTTGAGGTGTGCTGAGTCCATTTCGACTATTTTTGGAAAATGTCTGTCTGTCTGTGTGTGTGTATGTATGTGTGTGTGTGTATGTATGTGTGTGTGTCACGTCTGTGTGTGACCAGTTTTTTGTGGCCGCTCTACAGCAAAAACTATCGCATGAAATTGAACGAAATTTGGTACACATATGTGACCCTATGTGAACTTGTGCCCATTGGTTTTTGGCGCGAATTCCTCCAAGGGGGGTGGAGCAATGGGACGTTTTTTTGAGTTATGCGTGATTGCTATTCCTCAGGAAGTAACTGGCGGAATCAAACAAAATTTGGTCCATATGTTGCCCCTAACTGGAGCAGGTGCTGATTCAATTTTGGTGTCAATAGCTCAAACGGGGGTTGAGTTATAGAACGTTTTTTGTCGTGAATTGTGACTGCTGTATCTCAAGAAATAACGAACGGAATCAAACAAAAAATTTTTGACAAGTAGCCCTTAGTGGGTATAAGAGCTGATTTTATTTTTGTGTCAACAGCTAAAAAGGGGGTAGCGCAGTCGCCCGTTCTTTTTTTTCCATTGTGAGTGCCCTATCTCAAGAAGTAATGCTACGTTCTGTTTGAAATTTGGAATATATGTGAATCCATACGTAAACAGGCTTTGGTTCAATTTTGACTCCAATCGCTCCAAGAGGTGTTGATTTTTTTTTTTTTTTTGCGAATAAAAATAGTTTTATTAATGCAACAATAAGAAAGATAAATCGTAATAGATTGTCGTCTGCGTATTTCTCGTGATTTTAATTGTATGGAAATGATCGGAAATATTATCTCAATGAATTAAAATTTTTAACTGTTGCCATCTTATGTTTTTTAATAAATAAAATATTTGTAATTAATTCAAGTAAGGCTTTTAAAGTAACTTTCAATTTTCGCTCTTTGCTTTGCTTTTACAATAATTCAGACATTGGGATGGTCGTCAAGTTTTTGCATGTGTCATTTTGTTTTTGTTAGGAATATTGCTTCCTCGTCAAGCATGGGGAGGGATCAGAAAAAGGAAAAATATAGAAGAAAGTTTCGTGATGGCCACAACATACTAGTTTTAATCAAAAATAAGTAGCACTCAAATATTTCGCGTTAACAGTGACACGATTGATTAACGTATTTGAAATCATTGACCCAACGCTGGTATGTTAGCTGTAAAACTACCAGTGGCGTAGCTAGGGAGGGGCGGAGGGGGCGGTCCGCCCCGGGCGGCACTTTTTGGGGGCGGCAATTTCACACTTTTGATCCAAAAAAATTTAACACCTTTTCCCAACAAGGAAATGATGCTTTTGATCTATTACTGGAAGCAAAAAAGAAAAAAGTCTTCGAATTGTCAGGTTTTAGTACGACTATGATAATATAATTACTCTGATACAAAAAATTTGTTTTTCTTGTGGACATCTCAGCACTATTGTTTGTTTTTTCTCTTCCTGCGTCTGAATCTGCAGACTGAGGTAAAGTCAAAGGATCATGTTTTTTTTTTCTTTTTTTACTGGTTAGGTTAACTATTGTAAAGGGAACAATAAATTTCTTAACCTTTCGTTATATGATGAAGCTACCACTTGATTTTAAGTAAACTCCGAGGAAACCACCGTATTAAAAAAGAAAAAAAAAGGATAGCATTACCTGTTTCAACAATTGCTTTGATTGGTTATAGACTACAAAATTTTAACTAAGACAGAATGAATTCTAGGTTCATTTTATTAAAAAAAAAATATTCACAATTAAAAAATAATTGCTTGTACTACTGCACTAGATCAACTAATTCCTTTATACAATGAGTTTCATTTAGTCATTCATTTTAAGGAAAGGTTTTTAATTAGTAAAATGATGTCTAGGAAAAACCTTTCACATTTCAACCTCTATTAGTGAAAAAGAGAATCATCCAAATTTGGTCTCAAAACATTTCCAAGGGAATAAACGTCCACCTCATCCCGTTACATCTCATCTTTTTGGCCTGGTATTGATTATTTAGTTTTTATAACTTCAACTAGCCTGCGTGCCCGGCGTTGCACGGGCTACTTAAAAAATGAAAGAGCTGTTCAATTGATGTTTTTGTATTATTCTGACATCAGTTTCTAAAGCGCTAAGGAGTAAATAATTACGCGTAATGCAAGGTTTGCAAAACACCAGTAGAGCATATTTTTGGCAAAAACCTCTTTAACGTTAATCATATTTATCAATAATACAAGTTATGAGTATTTTCAATTAGCACAAAAGATGAAAATATATGCATTCTCAACTATAATATGTGCTCACTTTAAACTGAATTAAATCTGATAGAATATATTTGAAATATTTATGTACAATTACAATCAGCTTTTTACATAAAATGACACACACTTTTTTGTTGATTACGTGAAACTGAAGCACCAAGACTTATTAAATACCAATAAGCATTAATTTAATATCAAGCCATCAGATTCTAATTAAGCTTTAGTTAAAATCCTTAAAAACAATCTTTTTTGTTCAACTCTGTTTCACTTAAAGAAATCCAAACAATCTTAATTTAACGTGTTCTTTTAACGATACAAACTGTATTGCAAAAATCGAAACAGGAAGGAAAAAGAGATTTATTACAATTCGAAAACTCACCCATGTGACGGAAAAAAGTCCAAGAAAATAAAAATAATTAGTCGCACATCCTAAATGTACCCAAATATGAGGCCGGTGAATGATAAACTTACACTTCAATCAGTAAACATTACTAAAGAAACATTTTTCATATGCTGAAAAGAGTTAAGAACGTTGAATGTGAAAAGATAAGAAAGGACAGACGATAAATGTCCGAATAGAGCAACCAATTTTAAACTAATTAAAAATGAAATTCTAGATGGAAACGTTGTTTTAAGATTTGGACAGCAGCCAAAAAAATCTCTTTTGACACAATTATTAGAATTTTATTTGCTTACCCATATGCAAAATGGCAACAGGAAAGAAATAAAAATTCCTGAATAGCGTTATGTTAATTAACGTTATAATTAATATCTCCGCTAATTAAAGTCGTACAATTATGAGATTGGTCCTATTGTTTTCTTTGGAAAATTTCGAATTGATCGGTATCTCGTTTGACTCCCGATTCGCAGTGGTTCTCGAGAAGATCGATCTTCAGACAGACAGACAGACAGACGGACAGACGGACGCGAACAGATTTTAATATTATAGTGGATACCAACAAATTCCTGAGGGCGGTCAAGCTCTGACCCTTCCTGTATAATGACTTATGATAGTCTAAAATGCGTATTTAAGGCATCAACTTCGAACTTTAAAATCTTAATCTTATCCAATGTCTCCATAAATAGCTTAAAGTTGTATTTTTGAAACTTAAAATTCAGAAAAATTCTAAGGTAAAGACCCCAGATGTGCACAAAATCACCTAATGTCATAACAGTAGGCTCCAAATTTCGTTTTTAGAAATTTCTGAGGGAAGACAGCAAATCCTTTTTTATTTCCAGTAGCGAAGAGCTTAAAATGAACAACAGTTTCGAAAAAGATTTCGAGTATGAAATCCTCCGCCGAACGCTCTCAACGTTGTCCGTCAAACAACGGCTGAAGTCGCGTTTTTAGGACATTATTTTCAAAAAGTTTCCAGGGGAGACGGAAAAACCATCTGACTTATCAACATTTTTGGAAATATTTGGAAACTTATGCCGTCAAAGATAGCCTACAATTGCGTGTTTGAAACTTCGGCATCGAAAAATTTCCAGAGAGCTCCTCAACGTTTCCTATTCTCTGTAACGTCATCAAAGATAGACCAAAATTGATTTCAAGTTTGAAAATATTTCGGGTGGAAAATCTAGTCTTTGTTGGAGTTAGGGGAGACACCTTACACTACTAGATACAGCCTACATTTATGTGATTTTCAATTTTGTTGAAAAGTTTTCCGGAGGGCGCCCCCAAACCTTCCCCAATATCCTCCCCCAAATTTCCTTGAGAAGTCCCGACCCTCCTAACATCATCAAAGAATGCATAAAACCAATTTTAATTTTAAAAACAAGGAAAAAAAAACATTTGGAGGGAGCTCCAAGCATCTTTTCTATAAGCGTTACTAAAAATTGCTTAAAATTCCGGATTTTGACTTAACTTTTGGAATGATTCAGTGTGGCTCTGAATTACTTTTTTTTTTCTTCTGCAAGAAAAATAAGAAGGAAAAAAATAAGTTTCTTTTCTTGTTTATTAAAACCTTATCAAAATACTTTTGACTATTTTATGTGTCAACTATTTCTCATCAAAAAGGGCGGCACATTGAGGAACCTTCCGGGCGGCAGAAAGTGTAGCTACGCCACTGAAAACTACATTCACTAACAAAAGCTGTATTATAGAAAATCCTAAACGTCTTTTACTGCGTAAAAAAATTTGAATATTTCTTTTTTTTTTTTTAATTTATATCTTCTATTTGTTCCAAAATAAATTCCTTTTTTCAATGCGATGTCGGAGTGTAAATTCTGACAAAAAAAAAAGGCAGCAGCCTTTAGAACTTGTTATCGTAACAAATTAGCTTGGATTCCGTCTAATGTAAAAGTTAACATAAAATGGGGTGATTTTCAAAATTTTAAAAACATTTTTACTTTCTTCTATATCTAATATATAGAAGAACTAGCAAAAATACCCGGCGTTGCCTGGGTCAGTAATAATTATTAGAAAAAATCGTTACTTGCTTTTGTTTTCTGTTTTAAGTAAAAGAATTTAAAACACATCTTTTTGACGTGATTAAAAATCGAGTTTCTTCCTTACCCATAAAACTAAAATAGCAATAAGTATAAAGAACAAAGTAGTATTGATTTAGAAACGAAAGCACTATATTTAAGCATATACAAATTTAAAAAACATGAAATTAATCTTCTCATGTTTAAAAAGATTAATCTATTGATACTTTTTTTTAACATGGAGTCTAAAACCTTCTCTGTATGGCTAATTAAGTACGAAGTGATTAAAAAAAAGTAGCTGCGCTCGTAATCCCCTTATACTTGCTTTAGTTATTTCGGGAAATTTTAATCATTGTGGCTCTTGGTGCGATTTTACCGAATTTGCGAAAGTCGTTTCGAGGTACCTTCGATGATGCTCCCCCATTCTTTCCTTACTTTGTAAAACGATATGATATTAACTTTCGTTACAGAGATATCGTCGCCAGATGCTGAGATATTTTTGGTCACCATAAAATGACGCTAAACAGTTTCATCCGAAATGTTACCAAAATAAGTAATAAAATTTGGTGATTGTTTGAAATTGTGCAAAAAGGAAAATTAATGGAAGTTTTTGTGCTGTTTATGGATTTGCCTAATATAGTTGCTGGATTATTTAACACAGTAAAAAAAGTCTTTTGAAAATTCTTTGATTGGCGATATTTTGTTTACATGGTGAAAGCTGAGAAACATTATGATGTAGTCTTCGGCTTCAAAAACAGCAACGTTGAAAAAACTGCCAAGTGCATCAGCTACGGAAATCTTTCTGCAAAAATTTTGGCGATCTGCTGGTTGTTTGGATAATGAGTAAGTGTTCAATTAGCATAAATAATAATAAAAACCATTAATTACATTAAAGTTCCGTTTAAATGGAAAATCATCAGCCAAATCATGTATTATTTGCCAATCTTGTGCAAAAATCTTACTTTAAGATTTGACTTGAGAAAAGCCTTGAACAATCACGAAAAGCAAAGAAAGTCAACAATACAACAATTGTCGCTATCGACAGGGAGTTGAGATGATACACTAGATAATGTATTGAGTTGAGGAAAGCCTTCGAACATGGATCTAAAAAGCTCATAACTCTTTTTTTATTCTACTTAGAAATTTCGAACAGGTGCCATCTTCAGCAGAAAAATCAGAGCTTTCGATGGACATATAATGTAAATATGTGCAAGTATTTTTTCATCCCAATATTAGAGAATTTATACAAAAATTGTGTTTTATTGCCCCCTTAAGGGGGTTTCCCCCCCATAACGGGACGAAAACTACCCTATGTGTTATTCTGATGCATAAGCTATATTATTGTAAAGTTTCATCAAAATCCGTTTAGTAGTTTTTGCGTGAAAGAGTAACAAACATCCATACATCCATCCATACATCCATACAGACAAACTTTCGCATATATAATATTAGTTAGAAGTATTGGATTCGTGCAAATTTTCGAATTTCGAATTTTGACGGATTCGAACGTTTTGAGGTATGCTGAGTCCATTTCGACTATTTTTGGAAAATGTCTGTCTGTGTGTGTGTGTGTGTGTGTGTGTCACGTCTGTGTGTGACCAGTTTTTTGTGGCCGCTCTACAGCAAAAACTACCGCATGAAATTGAACGAAATTTGGTACACATATGTGCCCCTATGTGAACTTATGCTCATTGGTTTTTGGCGCGAATTCCTCCAAGGGGGGTGTAGCAATGGGATGTTTTTTGAGTTACGCGTGCTTGCTATTCCTCAGGAAGTAACTGGCGGAATCAAACAAAATTTGGTCCACATGTTGCCCCTAACAGGAGCAGATGCTGATTCAATTTTGGTGTCAATAGTTCAAACGGGGGTTGAGTTATAGAACGTTTTTTGTCGTCAATTGTGACTGCTGTATCTCAAGAAATAACGAACGGAATCAAACAAAATTTTTTTGACAAGTAGCCCTTACTGGGTATAAGAGCTGATTTTATTTTGGTGTCAACAGCTAAAAAGGGGGTAGCGCAATCGCCCGTTCTTTTTTTCCATTGCCCTATCTCAAGAAGTAATGCTATGTTCTGGTTGAAATTTAGAATATATGTGAATCCATACGTAAACAGGCATTGGTTCAATTTTGACTCCAATCGTTCCAAGAGGTGTTGATTTTTTTTTTTTTTTTTTTTTTTTTTTTTGCGAATAAAAATAGCTTTATTAATGCAACAATAAGAAAGATAAATCGTAATCGATTGTCGTCTGCGTATTTCTCGTGATTTTAATTGTATGGAAATGATCGGAAATATTATCTCAATGATTTAAAATTTTTAACTGTTGCCATCTTATGTTTGTTAATAAATAAAATATTTGTAATTAATTCAAGCAAGGCTTTTGAAATAACTTTCAATTTTCGCTCTTTGCTTTGCTTTTACAATAATTCAGACATTGGGATGGTCGACAAGTTTTTGCATGTGTAATTTTGTTTTTGTTAGGAATATTGCTTCCTCGTCAAGCATGGGGAGGGATCAGAAAAGGAAAAATATAGAAGAAAGTTTCGTGATGGCCACAACATACTAGTTTTTTCTGAAAGAGCATGCTTAAAAACATAGGATCTGGCCATTTTTTAAATAATTTGTTTAAGTTTGATATTTTTGAAAAATTGCTTAAATCAGTGCTCTATCATTGTCTACATTTCTTGTCGATGACATCACAAATGATGAAATGCCATTCAGTGTTTCCATTAACAGTGCAAAATATTTAGTTCGCATCTTTACTCACATGTATTGGCAACGATATGGTGGATAGCAAGTGTAGAGCGTAATTTTGATTCGCTGCTTGATTATCATAACGTGGAATCGCGGTGGAAAGATGCGCCAAATTGCAACATTTGTGACGTCATCTAGACCACGCCTTGTTTGAAAATCGGACATTTAAAAAAAATAATTAAAAATTAACTGTTGGGAAAATGAAAGAATTTTCTGGGTCCATGTTTTTGTTTTTTGCTTATTCTATTAATTTCAGTGACTAAAAGTACTACTTTTGACTGGAGGAAACAACCCCATTGTAAAAGCAAAAAATGCTGCCCGTTCTTAAGGGTTTAATTACTTGATTAATTCCTTGTAGTTTAACTCTTAACGCTCTCCATAGATATTAAAATTTAAATTTAACCAAGGATGTTGACATTGTGCAATTTAAAATTTTTTTTTTTTTTTTTGGTGATAAAAATTAAAAAGAAATCAGTCCACAGTTTGCACGTTATTTTAGCCGCCATAGTCTGGCTCTGATAAGTTGAGTTACCATGGCATGAGTCTTAAACAATTCCATTTGTTGAAATAGGAATGAGAAAAGCCGGTTTGCGTTACCGATTGTGATTATTGGCTTTGTGCCGATCTAAGAATTTATCCTCTTTCAACTCAATTATAAATGGGTTCATCCAAGGCCAAGCTAATTTTTGATCAGACGATAAAGACCAATGTTATAAACACAAAGTTCTAAATCAGCAAGTTTTAAAACTAATGAGCATCAGTTGTAATTTGACGACAATGGTGTGTTTTAAATGTTAACAAACTCTTACAATAGTATACTACAAATTTCGAATCTATGCAACCAAAAAGGTGTTCACATGAAACTTGAATATTAATTACCTTCTTCCGTCCTTGCTGATCATCCGCTGGATGACTTGCAACATCGAAGAGACACATGTCCTCTTTGCTGCAGGCCTCCATTAGCGAGCGTAGGATGGTATCCCTGCTGACGACAAGAGACTGCAGTTTCGGGTCGGATTCCGGGTTCGACCAACGACCGTTGGCCCGAATCTTTGCGTCCAGTGCCATGTAAGAGGACTTGAGCTGATGCACATGGCTCTCCTGTTCATTGAAAAAGGGAAAACATTGTTCTGTGGTGTTTAAAACCTTTGCTCAAAATTAAATTTCTTTGTTGATATGAAAATTAAATTACGATTTTTAGTGACTCTCAGCTAATATACAAACGTTAGATAACTGTCAGTAAAAGGCAAATTGGTTTTAAATTTAGATAACTACTGAAGTTTATTACCGGGACAGCTGTTTGTACCCCAATTGCTGCCATCAACATTCAAACTGGCCCTTGAACCTTTAAAAATTAGAAGGCAGAGACAATTGATAAATATCCGTGAAAAGTGCATAAGATTAAACCTCCAACAATGGCAACACTATATCACTGCCAACTTCAGACCAAAAGCTCATAAAGCTTTTCTATCATGTGCTGATCAAATGAGTGTTGCCTCATCCTTTTCTGCTGATTTGTCTCCCCCCACTTGCTGTACTCCTTCATACACACCTTGACTATTCTTCTTCTTCTTCTCTATCTTGAGGTATATGCTTCACAATAAAACAGTGGCTTCACCTCTATTACTCTAAAAATTTTCCTGTTTCTACTTGAAACAAATGGAAGGACAAGCTTCAATAATCAGAAAATTCGACAAAACAATAAAGAACGAGAGGCTGAGAGTAGAGGGCAAGGAAGATGCAAAAAGGAACAAAGCTTAACCCCAACTAGGGGAAAGCCTAGGAGGGAGAACACCATAAGGAAAAGAAAATTATGAATCAATAGCCTCGAGCAAACCAATGAGAAGGGACATCAAGCGGCGAGAAGCATGAGCGGCCGAGAAAACAAGAGAAAAGGACAAGGGGACACATCCCATATAGGCACGAATTCTGTCTCTTTCCTTATTATATTTATTGCAGACTAGAATGGCATGGTCTACTGTGTCAGGAATATTACATGTTAAGCACAGAGGGGAGTTACTATGTTTGATTCGGTGCTGGTTGAATTGAGTGAGAGTGGTACGGGTTTGAGCTCTTGATAGCAAGACATCTTCGTATCGATTTTTTGTTAAATTGTGTTTGCTGTTTCCTTGACCATTTAAGTGGCTGTATCCGGTATTGTATTTAGATCTGTTCCAGGAAGTTGTAGCTTTATCTCTGTTCTTTTGTTTGTACTTTTGTTTCAGGTTTTGTATTATGTCTTCAGGGGCAATCCAATGGAGAATGATATTTTCCCCGTATCCCATGCTAGCCAGTCTGTCTGCAGTTTCATTTGCTTTGATACCCACGTGGGCAGGGGTCCAAACGAATTCGAGTGCATGACCGTTTGAAGTGTGATTGGCAATACTTTTTGTAATCATCGTGATGATGTGGGGAGACTTATTGTTAGCTCTTTCGAGGGCAGAAAGGACTGACAGACTGTCGGAGCAGAATACTATCTTTGGACCTGTGTTTCAGAAACGAACAATAGCGAGCCAAAGAGCGAGCCCTTCAGCGGTGAAGATGGAGTTCATGTTTGAAATTTTTCCCTTTATATTTTCGTTTGAACTCGAATTGTGGACCCCTATTGCTGTAGAGTATTGCGTTTTTGATGCATCAGTTGCAATAATATACCAGTCTTTCCAGTGGGTGGTACTGTAGTCGTCGAAAGCTTTGCTAATTAGTTGCCTTGGAATATCTTCTTTTTGGAAAGGAAGGGACTTGAGGGAAATTGTAGTTCTGTTTGGATTAATATTTGAAGGAATACAAATAGGTATGCATTGGCTGGGATAGATGTTTAGGTCTGTCAGTAAATTTTTGTTCCGAATTCCTAAAGGAGTTTTTTCTAATTTGATAGGAATTTTTTAAATCTCATAAGAGAGAAGTATTTTCCTGATTGGTGAGAGCTTGTCCAAGGCAACTTGTCTGATAAAAAACATCTCAGATTTGAGATCATGTGTTTGGCTGCGGGAAGTCTCATTTGCTTCTCTAAGCAGGATAGGGATTGGGGTGAATTTTGAGAGACCAGTAGCTACTCGTAGAGCAGCATGGTATATTATTTCAATTTTATTTTTATTTGTCTGGAAAGAGGATGAGTAGATGTGACTGCCAAAATTAATCTTGCTCTTGATGTAGCTGTTCGCAATTTTTAGAAGATCTTTTGTTCTTGCTCTCCATCTGTTCGAGGCGACAACTTTTAGAATGTTAGTATATTTAAAAACTTTTTTGGCTAAGTAGTTTATGTGTGATTTGAAGGTGAGGTTATTATTGAAGTAAATGCCTAATATTCTGATATCTTCCCTCCATTCGATGGTATCTTGGTTTATAGATAAACTACGATCTGTCTTCTTTCTTTTACTTGAAAAATTAACTGCCACACATTTCTCCGGTACAATCGTCATGTGCCAAGTTTTACACCAGGAATATACTTTATTTAGCGAATTTTGAACATCATTAAGTGTGTTGTCAATGTCCACACCTGAGCCAAAGATAAAAATATCATCAGCGTAAGTGATTATTTTTACATTTTTAAGATGTAGGAGGCAAAGATCTTTGATGTAAATTTGGAAAAGAAACGGGCTCAATACCGCGCCTTGGGGGACTCCTCTTTGTGATGTTATATTTGTTGAGAAATGTTCTCTCCATCTGACCTGGGCAGATCTGTGGCTGATGAAATTGTGTATCTATTGTGCAGTTTTGCCTTGTATTCCGTTTTGTAGCAATTTCCATATTAGACCATCATGCCAAACTGCATCATAGACTCCCTTAAGATCCAATGCGACGAGGAAGGTGAATCGACCTTCATTTCTTGCTCGGAACAACTCATGATGGATATCTGTCAAAACCACATCGCAGCCCCTAAAAGGTATAAAGCCGTATTGATTGGGAGGGAAAAGATTCTGTTGAATACTATGGTTTGTCAGCCTGGTTAAGATCATGCGTTTGACTGTTTTAGCGAGAGTAGATGTGAGTGAAATTGGTTTGTACGAGTTAATGTCTTCTTTATTCTTCCCTTTTTTGTGAATTGCAACTATATAAGCATTTTTAAAGAAGTTTGGGACCTCTCCGGTGTTCCAGAGATGGTTGATTGTATTCAGAATTTTATTCTGGTTATTTGCTGAAATATTTTTTAATGATTTTGCAGATATTAGGTCGGGGGGCAGAATTCCTGTTTTTATTGATTGCTTCCTTTAGATCACGTTTAAAGTGAAAGGTGCATCTAAGTCACAGTTTCCACTGAGGTCTAGGGGAATAAATTCGTTGATTTTCTAATGCATAAAAAATTTACTGAACGCATTCGCTTGGGCAACAGGTGAATGGAGCTCTCCCGCAGGCGTATTTAGGATAAAGTGAGATTTTGTATCTTCGTACGTTCTGTTATTAAGACTCTTTAGAATTTTATATATGCTGTGATTTTCCTTTGCCATGTTCATGGTCTTATTCCAATAGATCCTTCAATTACATAATCTTCTTAGTTTTGCCCCTATTTGTTTGTATTTTTCCCATGCATCACGGTTCAGAGAGTTTCTTGAAAGTCGATGATATTTTCTTTTTTGGCCAAGGAGAAATCTGCATTCTCTGTTCCACCAGGGATTATTGCCGCTTGTTTTTACAATTTCATTCTTGCTGTTTCTAAAAAGGGTTTTTTCTATGATATTATTAAATTCGTTAATATTAATGTTGTTGGCATCATTAAGGTATTTATTTAAGTCAAAGTTGAAATTCTTCCAGTTTATTTTCTATCTATTTTGGTAATGACTCCCAAGATGCGGAATATTTATTTTGATAGGGTGATGGTCGCTGTCAAAGGTATCGGCAATTACTTCGTATGATAGATGATTGTAAAGGTCCAATGATGTGATTGTTAAGTACAGAAGAGCAGGTTTATTGTTGTTTGAGTAGTACGTGGGAGTACTGCAGTTCAAAAGAACCATGTTGTTGTTAATTATCCAGTCGATTACTGTTTCAGCATCCCGGGAGTCATCATCACTGCCAAGGGAGGTGTGGTGGATATTGAAGTCTCCCATAATTAAAAAAGAAGGGGTCAAATATTGTTGAAAGGCAGAGAGCCAGTTTTTATTCCATGAGCCGGATGGAGAGTAGATAGTAAAAAATTTTAGGTTTTTTTTTGTAAAAAATTTCAATTCCAAGTACTTCAACATTGGATATAGGTAGGGTGATGTTGATAATTTTAGAAGAATATTTCGTACTGACAGCGGTAATGAGAACGCCCCCAGGACGGTTTCCCCTGTCCTTACGAAAGATGGTCTTATCTTTTAGATTAAAATTAATTTGATTATTTAAAAAAGTTTCTTGAATGGCGATAACATCAGCGCCCAAAAAATATTCTGTGTTAAGCCAGGTACGCTTGTTAGTGACGCTTCTAGCATTCCACTGTATGAAGTAGCAACCTGCCATGGAAAACAAAAGGGAAAACAGGACGAAAAAAGGGAAACTACAAGCGCACCAGAAAGCGGCCGAGAAAACTAACATTCCACAAGAGCAGAAACAGCAGGGACCGGCCCAAGAGCCGCGTGATCCATCTGATTTTCGTCTTCTAAACAAGCCGTGTCTCCTCTTAGCCTCTTAAAGGCGTTCCAGTCGATCTTGGAGTCCGTGTTTTGAAAGGATATTTTTTTTTAATTACCAGAATTGGTAACTAAATTTTGTAGTATTTTCGCCACGTTGGTGTTTATTTGAAGTATACAGTTTTTCATCACCATTTCGATTGATGTTTGTAGCTGGCTGATTTGGCTGATGAATTCAGCCCTAATTTTGGATTCGAATTTTTCCATTCTTTCTTGAATGGCTTTGTCCATAACCTCTTTGGTTACGAATTTATTTTCCTCGCCCTTAGCAGTAATCTTAGCATAAGTGGTGTTGTTACTTTTTATTCTTCTTCTAGCTTCACTTAAACTAAAATGATTGATGCATTTGAATTCCATGATTTCAGCTTCTTTTATCCTCTTTGGGCATAAATTGAAATTGGCTGGATGTGCATTTTCGAAATTGATACATTTTGGAGAGAAAGTACATATCTCTTTGTGTCTATCTCCGCAATTTATGCACTTACTTACCTCTGTGCATTTGCTGGTGATATGGAAGAAAGAGAAACAGTTGCTGCATTGTCTTGGCTTGTCAATGAATAGAGATATTTTTTTTCTCATCATGAACAATTTTATATACTCAGGCACTTTGTGCCCTATGATTGTGATTAATATCATTTCTGTCGGTATCTGCCCCTGAAGGGTATTTTTCTGAAAGCGACGTGCTTCTAATATGATAATTTTATTTTCTAGTTCCAGTTCAGATGTCAGGTCAGTTAGTCCTATGTTATTATTGATGTCCCTAAGGAGGAAGCGTGAGGTGTAGTTTTCAATGATTAGATGGGCTTGGACTTTTATATTAAGTATGGTGGTTATGGATGTGATTTCTTTAGCACATTCAAAATTATCAGTGATAATCAAAAGGCTGTCTGTTCTGGTGAAGTTGATACTAGTTATCTCATTGGAGCGTTTAATTTTTGCCATTAATTCAGCCTTGATAAGCTTCAGTTTGTTACGGGGGATTTTTTCTGTGTCGATACCCGATAAAAATATGGGGAACGAAGTGACACCATTTTCAAATGCTGTTTTTACAATGTCCGCATTTGGTATTTCTTTAGTGTACTAGTGGGGCTCCATGAGGATGGGAGAGCATGCAAAAAATAGGAGAAAGCAAGCAAAAAGCAAAAGGCACCTTACCTAGGAAACGAAAAGATGAAGTGGCAAACTCACCACCGATAAGAGACTTGCTTGCTCCCCAGCGCAAGTAGAAAATTCATTCGTGAAAAACAGTCCCGTACTCGAGAACTACGAAGCCAATAGGAGAGGAAGACCAAGGCCGAGTAGAGTCTTATACACAATAGGTGGACAGGACATACAACGAGACCACCTCGCTTGGCAGCCAATCTACTAAACAAAATTTCCGAGTTAGGCCTAGCTCGGATGCATTCCAAAGTCCAGAGTGTTATTTAACCAAATGAACTAGCGGACAAATACCGAAAACAAAAAGAAAAGGAAGCGACGAAGTACGCTCGCACTCCTATCCTATTTACATTCCTCTCAAAAAGCCCCTTGACTATTTATCAACATTTCGAAAAAGAAATGTGACACCGTACTGGAAGCCCTTAGAGCCTTCCCTTTGGAGGTTACAGCTCCAAATTACACAAGAGATGAATGGATTCACATCTACACTGATAGTTCTGTAGGTGATGGAAACGCTGGTGTCTACTCTGAGTGTTTTTTAGAGAAATCTTCTGCGGTTGGATCTCATGTATCTAATTTTGATGCAGAGATCTATGCCATAAAAGTAGCTATTTCAAATCTTTTGAAACTGGAAACTAATCTTAGAATGGCAGCATTTTTCATAGACTTTCAAGCTGCAATTTTGGCAACTACTTCACCCATTCCTAGTGATTGCTCTCCTGTTGAGGAAGTAAGGACAAACTTCTCCCATGCTATCACTGCTGACTGGATAATAGTTCTTCAATGGATCCATAACCATTGTAACATACCTGGCAATTAAAAAGCAGATATTCTTGCAAAAAATAGATCTAAATTACAACAGCCGGTTTTCCTTTTCTCCTTCTACCATCCCCGTATGCAAGTAAAAAAGACAATTGGGGGGGGGGACTTTGCAGCAGGATTTACAAACAATTTTCAAAGGAAAAAATATGGAAAAACCTCACCTTTTCCCCTGCCCCAATGAACCTACCAAGAGCAGTTTTTGTTGCGAGTTTTAGAACACCTACAAGACATGACTTTTTATCTGAACTCCTTCACCGGGGGCTTCGGTATTACAGTTGGTAGACGCGGCATTGTAGTATCCCGAGGTGGTGGGTTCGATTCCCGCCCGATGCCCTGGTTGTAACTTCCTTCTGCAGTTAATTCTGTCCTACACTAAGTGCCTGTAATGTGTTATCTGTCAATTGGACGTGAATTCATAAACAACTGTGTGACGAAGTACACGAACTCGAAATATGTATGTTGTCAATAAACCACCTTCACTGTATCGGTGTAGCAAGCAATAGTAACTGTTCATTCTGTTCCTCGAACGAAACTATGCACTTTTTACACTTGACGAATTGCTCTGCACTAACTAGTTTTATGACTTTTACTCCTGACAACTTTACCAAGGCTAAATTTTATTGGGCTGTTGGTTGGCTCACGGCAGATAACGCCACAGCTTGGTTGACATAGGATGAAAAAAAAGAAAACCAAACTGGTTATCATGGCATTTAATGTCAGTTGACATCCCATATTTTGGCACACAGGAAAAATTTAGCATTAAAACGCATCTTTACTTTTGAACAAAGTTCCAGAATATCCAAAATATGTAAACCAGGCATTAACATCATATTTCTTCCCCTACATGGCTGATATGACAACGCTGTTACGAAAATACAGTTTGTAAATACAGTTGGCTCTCTGTTTAACGACGCTCTATTTAACGACTTTCTCTATTTAACGACAGCTTTTCGCGGTCCTAATGGTTCACTATAGTGTTAAAACCATTCTATTCAAGGACGCTTTCTACTTAAGGACGATTTTTTGTGGTCCCTTTGAAGTCGTTAAACAGAGAGTCAATTGTACAATGGAACCCTGATTTTACGCATCCCGTCGGACTAGTGATGAAACACGCACCAAGCTTGAAAACGTAAAAGCGGGTGTGGAGGCAGAAATCTAAGCATTTTGTTGATAAATTGGCCCTTTCCCAATGAACTAGAGAGAGAAATGTGTAACATATACTTGTTTGTTTGCTAAATTTGTTTCTTCGTTTTTAATCGCAAATAAAAAGTGCTTTCGAGTTTTAATGCTTTAAACTGAAATGCCTTTCTTTCATGTGAAAAAAGCAAACTCATGATAGTATCTAAAAGTTATAAGGAGCTAAATTCCACTTTCTAAATGTGGCAACAAATTTGAAAATAGTTAAATTCGACGAAGTTCTAAAACTGAAAATCTTTACAAATTCAATACTTTCTTTTATGTACTTTGTAAACAGAAAAAAGTAAAGTTGTTTCGCTATATTAGCCTTGAAAAGTTTTCTTAGCAGCCCCCCCCCCCCCGCCCTTCAAGAAGGGGCGTTACCAGGGGGAATTACTTAGAGTCAACCCTATATGAGAATCCTTGACTTGAAGTCGACTTTGCGGTTGTAAACGTCAGCTTTCAGTATCGTAAAATATTCATCCATGCAAAGAATTGTAATAAACCAACCCTTTTTCCCACTCTCCTTTCTGGTCACGCGACTAATTACCCGTTTCCGGACTAATTTTTCCCATACAGCTTTGTGTACGTATATTTCGCGATTGGATAAAACATTGCTAAAATCACACTTCCCCCCAAAAAATTCACCTTATAAGGGCAACAAATTGTTCTTTTTTTGAAATTTGTTTTAATTTAAAACATGAATTCAATATGCAATACATCACTTTCTTGATATAAAATTTGCAGTATCATGCATTTTGCTATTTGATGTAAATATGTGTGTATCTTTCCAAACGAAAATAGAAATTTTATGAATTAAATAGGAATTCCTATTGTTCTTCGTTGTATTAAAAACCATTATGCTTAAAACAATTTAAGAGCAACCGAAACGGGGAAAAAAAATAAAAAGATTGTAATGAATCTCAGGCAGGACGTCAAGAGCGGATCCAAGGAAGTTCTCAAGGAGGGGGCGGTTGATTTTTTAACTGGCCTCTTGTTACGTATTGGATTTATACACGTTTGGAGAGGGGGGGGGGCTACCACATCATTTTTATCAAAAACAACAAAAATACAGAGATTTAATCAAGGAGGTTCCCGAAATCATTCCTTTCCTTTTCCGTTGAAAGAGACATTCGAAAATTGCGTTTTAGAACTTCAATTTCGTGATAATTAAGGGGAATATTTCGACCCCCCCCCCCCCACCCTCTCTCTCTAACACCATCGTCGTCTACACTTCAGTTAAAACTTCAGTTCCGAAAGATTACCAAAGCATATTTACTGTACCCCTTCTTTCCACTAACACTAACCAAGATGTACAATCTTTTTAGACTTAATGTTTTCTAAATGACCCGGGGAAGGCTTCTAAACTTCTAACATCGCCAAAGATCGTAAAAAATTACCTTTTCAAAACTTCAATTCCGAAAAGTTTCCGGAACTGAGATTAAAATTCTATTCCCTTTCTTAACATCATTGAAAAAAGGCCGATTTTAGGAATTCAATTCATAAAAATTGTCGGTACAGGGTCCCTCAAGGGAGGGGCGATCGTCCCTTCGCCCCTCCTTTGTATCCGTCTTTGCTGGACGTTATCCGCGGTCTAATATGAAAGTTATGGAGGACAATTCTTCAAACAAGCTTTTAATTAAATCTAAGAAACTTGGCTAAGAAATTTGCTAGTATCTATCTATTAAAAAAACACCCCCAAACAAATCGGACAATTTGGCAAACATTGTAATAGCAGGATAAAAACTACAAAGCTTGATCTTTCCTACTATAGATTCAATTCTAATCATTCAAAGTGAATATAAATTAATCTAACATAAATAAATCTTTCACAGGTAAAAACGACAATTCAGTTTGAACAATATTTAGCTCTAGATACTTTAAAAGAAATATTATTTACCTTTTGTGATTCCAAATAATCCGTCAGTTGTTCAGAAGCCTTGTCTTGCAGTTGGTAATTATCTTTGCTTTTTTTACTCTTCTCAGAATTATTTTTCTCCGTTCGAGAGTTCGAAAAACCTGCAAGAGTACCATTTGTTTCTCTATGTGAGGAGTCATTCGCCAACTGATGCGTGCTACCATTTGTTGACATGCTTGAGGTACACTGGACTCAAGTGAAAGAGAAATCTTCCAACTTTCAAAGAGTTCACTAATATAATCCACAAAAACAATTACTAAAATAATCCAGTCAATAGCTTTTGAAGTAATCAAATGGCTTCTTTTGATAAAAGTGCATCAAATAGGAAATCTGCAATCAGAAAAGTACACTGCAAGTACTCAGCGATAAGTTTCATTAAAATATTTTATCAATTTTACTGAAAGTATTAGAAAATATTCATGCATATAAGTGCTGGTTTACGAACTCCGAACAAATGATTCAGTTTGATATATATTTCACCGATTAAGAGTCAAACGAGTAACCTTCAGACATGCATAAAACCAGCAATCTTAACGCTTAATTAAGTATGAGGGTTAAGAAAAAAAGAAGTTCGCTAATCTTTCCGATTTCACCTTAGCTTTGGCTTTAATTGAAAGTCTCAAGCTGTCCCTTTGTAGAAAGAATGTATACTAGAACGATTCTTATCAGATTATTTTGTAATATTTCCTATGTAGGACTTTAAAAAAGCATTTTTAAGAACGTGACTCGATCGAAATTTTACATATTTCAAACGCGTAAAATCCGAAACTAGTATTTTAATGCGAAAGTGTGTTAGTTACACTTTCATACCCAGGAGCGCCCCGAACTAACATTTGGGGGGGGGGGGAGTTCTTAATTTTTTTAGTGAAATTTTAATTTTACCGAATGATAAAATACGAACATGCACACATAGCCTACATAATATGTAATGAGAAGGAACGTTAGGCATCATTAAAAAATAATTTTAAAAAGGAAAAAGAAAATCAATGTTGTGCAAAATGGGGTGGTTTCCTTCAGTCAAAAGTACTACTTTTAGTCATTGAAATGGATAGAATGAGCAAAAAAAAAAAAAAAAAAAAATTAAAAAAAATAACGTGAACCCAGAAAATATTTTCATTTTCCCAACAGTTTTTTTTAAATTAATTTTTTTAAATGTCCGATTTTTCAAACAAGGCGTGGCCTTGATGACGTCACAAATGATGCACTTTGCCGCATCTTTCTACTACATTTCCACGTTATGATAATCAAGCAACGAATTAAAATTGCGCTCTACGCTTCCTATCAATCATATCGTTGACAATACACGTGAGTAAAGTTGCGAATTAAATATTTTGCACTGTGAATGGCAGCACTGAATGACATTTCATCATTTGTGACGTCATCGGCAGAAGCCGTAAACAATGAACGCGCTCCGATTTAAGTAATTTTTTAAAAATATTAAACGTAAACAAATTGATCAAAAAATGGTCAAATCCTATGTTTTTAAGCATGCTCTTTCAGAAAAAAAATGCTTCAAAATTTTGGAAACGACCCCATTGTCCACAAATTAACAGAATCTCAACTGATCATCATGAAATTCGGCAAAGACGTTGGTCAGATATACAGAAAATGACATAAGGTACTTTTCATCTAGTAAAAAAGTAGAAGAGAGTGGTAATGTGTGGGGTTGTCTGCTGCCGTGGGCATTTAAATGGTAATATCTGCCGAAATGAGTTTTCGAGATGTTTGGAAAACCGCGTTTGGGATTCCGTACTAACAGTAGGGAAATATTGAAATTAGACCAGGGGTTCTCAAACTAGGTGCCGCGAAATGTCTGGGTTTTGTGGCAATTCCTTCCAGGGCTAGAAGACTTGTTAGAGAAACATATTTTACCAATATCAATGTAGTTAGAACGTTGACTTTACTGAAGAAAGAAACTGAAAAAGTTTTGCTTCCCAAATGTTCGAGACCTGAACCTTTCGTAAAGCGGCAGATATAAAGTCTGAAGCCTAATTCTCTGTCACTCGCTGTAACATGTCACGGTCGTTCATTTTCGAACCTGATGGGGTACCCCCCATTATCTGACAGACGTTCCCCATTTTCATAATAACAAACTTTCTAGTCGTTGAGTTTGATGAGGCTCTCATGACGACAATCGCCATTTTCTGTGGCCACCGTGCTCTCCGGACCTAATTCTAAGCTACTTTTTTATGGTGTTACATCAAAGATCACAAGTGCCCCACGAGCCACGGGATTTGCAAGGTTTACGCCAAAAGTTCACAACCGCATTTTCTAAGATTGATCGTGACACGTTACAGAGAGTGAAACAAGAAGTACTTGACTTTCGACGCAATACGAAAGGTCCATACATCGAATATTTTGGAAACAAAACTTGTACAATTTAATGCCCCAGTAAAGTCAGCGTTGTTGCTATATTGGCAATATATTTGTTTTAATAAGGCTTCCAAACACCGGGGGAATTTTGATATGTAGGGGTAAAGGGGGCACATGTGAACATGGTATGTTTTACTAGGATAACGTCAAGCAGAAAATCTTTAAAAATTCTTAAGTAATAGCGGCACCAGCCCTATATTTTAACCAAACTTTCAGAGCAAGGAGTTTGTTTATGCCCTGTGGTGACAGCTTCTTTCTTTTAGCAGATGCTGATGTACTTTTATCACTGTCTTCTTCGTGTAAAAACATATTTTAAACTAACTAACAAGCTAATTTTAATTATTGCAAACCATTATATGAACTTTCAAGTAAATTTATGGCAATATTTAAATTTTGCAATTAAATGAATAATTCTATATTTTTAAAATTAATTCTAAGGTAGATGACGGCGCACTTGTGAACACAACATGTAGGGGCACATGTGAACAGCTCCCATATCCTCTCCGCTTTATAAATATTAGTATAAGTTAACTAAAAGTGTTAAAAGAGATGTAAAGATTTATAATTATTATTTTGCTGCAATCAGTTTGTAAATTAATTGTTAATCACTATTAAATAATTATTAATTATTTATTTTATTATTATTTTATTTTTGAACTCTTTAATTACTAAATAGTTGGCCAAAAATTTAAAGGTGTATATTATTTGCAAGGAAAATAAAGACAAAATATTTTTCTAAAAACTGAAGTTTAGAATAATTTTAGAATTCATCATCATCATATTCTGTATGAAGCTTGTAAGAAATTATATGCTCCATGTGGTTACATTGCGTAACACTTGACAGGGATCCCAAGATTAATAACTGGGTTCTCCATAATTGCGCTATGGGGCTTTCCGCGATTGCCTACTGCGCAGATGCATGAGAGTGCCTGAGTTCATATGGCTATAGACAGTCGTGAAGGCATGACTGGAAAAAACCTCCTGACCGAATAGCGGGATAACTTTATGGCATTTCTTTTGACCGCGATTCGGGAAAAAGGGCAACTTGGCTGCCCATCATGTATATTGTGTCAGTGAGTAGAAAAATAAATTAGTTTGTGTGTGTTGTGAACATGGTCTCTTCAATTCTCTCCCTCTCCAAAAGTTGATTTACGGAAAATGTGAAAAAGGAGAAGAGGCGAAAGTCCTCTTCAAAGCTTAAACACACTATATAACAAGAATAAACTTTACGTAATAATTTTTTTTTTGTATTGCTTAGTCTTATAAGATTTTCTCTTGTAGATCCAGTGATAAGAACATGCTATGAAACATTAAAACTTGACAGTGAGCAGTGTTATATAATTCGAAAAAAATATTTTATTAATGATAGTTACTGTACAATTCAAACTGACACAGTATAAGCTACAAACCTTAAAATGTTTTTGAGATATACTCATATGCTTCATTATGACGTATTTTTTACTGAAATATGATGCCCGTCCTGCATTTTTCAATCGTGTTCACATGTGCCCCAAGCTTGTTCACTTGCACCCCCTATAGGGGCACATGGGAACAATTGAAGACATTTTTTTTTAATTCCGTGAAGTATAGAAATATGTTTTTAAAAAATCTGAAAAAATTCCATGGCACAAAGGAAAGACTATTCAATCATGGGGACCCTTTTTCTGTGAAAAATTGATAATATTTTCTGAGAAATTAAGAAACGAGAAAAAGTGTTCACATGTGCCCCCTTTTCCCCTATATGTATATAATAAATGGAGAGAGACTAGGGTGACATGAAAAAAAAAAAACTCTTAAGTCTTTAAAGGGTGCCGCTCAGAAAAGTTTGAGAATCCCTGAATTAGACCGTTTTTTTTTTTGAGCAATCACATTGCTTATTGTTCTCATTTGACTGTCCTTGACGTTACGCTGATTTAATTTTCCCCCCGCCTCCCTCTGCAGCACCACCGTCGCGTCGACCAGCCCTCACGATGCTGCTCCTGTAGCCAAAACCGTCTCCAGGTTGCGTCCATATCCTACGCACACACGCATGTATACACAACACCTACACACACGCACACATACAGACACCTACACACACATACACTCATGTATACACACAGACACCAACACACACATACACACTTACTCATGTCTGCACACAGACACCAACACACACATACACATACACGCTCATGCATGCACACAGACGCAAACACATACACGCAGACCCACTTACTCATGCCTGCACACAGATACCAACACACACACTCGTGATTGCGAAAAACATAATTTGAATTCAAGATGTCAAAATTCAAATTAATTGTTTATTTTATTTTATTTTATTTTATTTATTTATTTATTTATTTATTTATTTATTTTTTTTTTTTTTTTGCACTTTTTTTCTGCAGAAACCTAATAAGCAAGCTTGTATAATAAAGCTAACGTGCAATAGCTGACAAAAATGCAAATAAATGAAAAATTGCAGTTACTGCCTCACCTGCACTAATTTCTCTAAATTTACTTTGAAAATTTATTTTAGATGCCAATCGTTAGCAGTCGTTCGATTGGCACCTAAAGTTGAATCGTAGCAGTAGGGGCACGGAAGGTCACTGTGACCTCCCAAAAATGTCCATTTTCAGCAAATTTTATCTGACGATTCGGCAAAATTTAGAGTTACATTCGGCAAATTGAGAATTTTCGCTCTCCCAAGAATTTGAGTTCGGCGCACCCTTGTTATTAATTGACAAAGTTCTTGTTCTTCGGAGTTAAGCTATTTTTTTCTGTGAGTACAGTTCGCAAGAATATACTTGAAAAATAAGTTCTCACTTTCTTTCTAAACCAGGTACCAAATTAACAGTATTTATTAATCTTTAGTAACACTGAGTGTTATACATACTCGTAGTAAAACTATTTCTTTACACACTTTGAGATGCGTTTTAATACAATTTTTACACTATCCTTTGTCAATATAATAACGTTTTAAAAGCATTGTTGGAGTTAAATAGTACGTAACGCATGATAAATAAGCGGGCACGCTTCTCTTCCTTTTACACATGGAAATGTTAAAATTTCTTCTTTTTTTAGTTATGTATACTAATAATATAAAACTGAAGAGTTTGTTTGTTTGAACGTGCTAATCTCAGAAACTACTGGTTCGAATTGAAAAATTCTTTTTGTGTTGAATGGTTTATTTATTGAGGAAGGCAGTAAGCTATTTTTTGAAATAAGATTAAATGTTTGTCATAGTGAATTACGTGTTTAATTAATTGTTTAGTTCTATGAATTTTTAATAGATGGCGGGTAAGTTAACTCATCGATTGGGCTCTGGCCGACAGTGTTTGTAGCTGCGAGGAACCATGCCGCGCGGCTCAGACCCGTGGTCGGCTATGCTATTGTGGGACTGTTGTGGTCAGCGAACTGATTTTTGAATGCGTTTCTTTTTTTAGATATTCAAGTACATAATTTGATTTCGTAGGATTTTTCCATTGTTTTCCTTTTTAATTTCCTTAACGATTGTTTTTGTTATAGTTGAAGATAGTTACTTATCTAAGTAAATAATTTGATTTGTCGTATTATTCAATTGTGATTGTCCTTTATATATTGTACTCGCGTTTTTAATGTGGTTTATTTTCACATCATTGTATTATTTAGGCTATTTTAACTCGAGCAATGGATGATGACAAAAATCAGCCCCACCTGGAGCGATTGGTGCCAAAATTGAATCAGCACCTGTTTCTGTGTTAGTTCACATTTATCCAAATCGTAGCATTACTTCTTGAGATATAGTAGTTACAATGAACAAGAAAGAACGTTCGATTGCCTCACTTTCTTTGAGCTATTGGCGCCAAAATCGAATCAGATCTTGTAACTTCTAAGCTCTACCTGTGGACCAATATTCGCTTGATTCCATTCATTACTTCCTGAGATATTGAAGTCACAAATAACAAGAAAAACGTTCGATTGCACCACCCCTTTGGAGAAATTGGCGCCGAAAACTAATGGGCACCAATTCACAAGGTGATTCATGTGCATCAATTTTCTTTTCTTTTTTTTTTTAATGCAGTTGGTTTTGCTTTAGAGCGGCAAAAAAAAAAAAAAAAACTATCTCACACAGGCAGCCGTTTTCAAAAATGATCAAAATAGTCTGTGCACACCTTAAAAAACATACAAATTCGTTAAAATTCGCAAATTTTCAATAATCCAATGCTTTATTCTATCTATTAGATATAAGTTGAAAAATTTTATTTTCCCGTCCACATCTGAGCAAAATGGCAACAACGCAAATGTCAAAAAAAAAAAAAAAAAATTCAAAATTTCAAAATTATTTAAAATTATTTGAGTTCTGAAATTTTGAATTCAAATTATGTTTTCCGCAATCACGAGTTGCAACAGGACTCTACTCATTGGTTACTACCCCATTCGCTTGTTTCTAGAAACGGTTCCTGTCCCTGCTCTTGGGCGGTTACGTGTGTATAGTTTTGTATGTGTAGACTTGTGTGTGTGTGTGGATTTATGTGTATGCACGCTGGCGTGTGTGTATGTGTGTAAAGGCGCGTGTGTGCATGGTGTAAAGGGTCGTGTGTGTGTATGAGCGTGCGTGTGTGTAGGACATGGACGTCACCGATCAGGAGCAGCGGCTACCGGGAGGAGTCGCGCCTGCAGAGGACGCTGGGGTTGAAAAAGGAACCGGACATCAAAGACGGTCAAATAAAAACCATTAGCAATCGTGATTACTTTTAAAAAAAAGTTTTTTTCTTACCTAACATGTTAATAGCATTTTTCCTCGTTAATAAACCGCCTCTATTCTTTTTTACCGTAGGTAGAAAATATTCTAAAAATGTATTTTTTCCGTTCTTTCGAATAAAACCAAAATCAGAACAATACAATAGTTTTTTCAAGCATAAAATCTATTTTTGGGTCAAAAATTAAATTTCGAATTAAAAAAAAAGAACTATTCATCGATTTTATTTTTTCGAATTGGTCTGTAAACCTTCCCAATAGGTATTTAACCTAGACAAACTGAAAATTTCAACGAAATCGGACCAATAGAATCTGAGTTCATCCTGGGCGGTCATTTCAAGCTCGTCAGCTTGCGAGATCGAGATTTTCGCTCACGTGATCGGTTGTGACGTAGAAATGTTGCAAAGTAGTATTCTAATCTATTCGAAATCAGCTTGCGGCTAGGTTCGAGTAGATTAAAATGCTACTTTGCGACATTTCTACGTCACAACCGATCACGTGAGCGAAAATCTCAATCTCGCAAGCTGACGAGCTTGGAATGACCGCCCAGGACATACAAATTAGGAGTTAGTGTTTTAGTTATTTAAAGATGGAAGAAAGTAAAAATATTATCTTGATGTGTGTTTCTTACCAGTGTTTCTGACGCTTTTTAGCCTACTTTCCCAGTAAAAGTCAGAAAAAGAAGAAAAAAGCATGAAACAAGGCTTAATGCATCTTAAAAATATCGTGAAAAACAAAAAAAAGTCAAAAATAAATAAAATAATTAAATAAATATTGAAAAATTAAAAATTGGAAAGTAGGGTATTGAGATGGGGAAAAAATGTCTGTCGGTCTGTCTGTCGGTCGGTCTGTCTGTCTGTCTGTCTGTCCCCCCTAATAACTTTTGAATGAATAGTCCGATTCGAACAAACTTTTTTTTGTTCGAAAGATCTCGGCGAGGACACCTCATTCCCATATTTCACTTTTTGATTTGAACTATTTTTTGTTCAATTTTGAACAGTTCAAAAAAACTTAACATTAGCGCCTACGGGGAAATTCAAAGCAATTCCGAACTGTGAGGCGAATTTGCTTCAAACAAACTTTGTAGGAAAAAGCTTTTGATAAAAAACTTGTATATAAGATATCTTTTTGATTTGAACAATTTTCCGTTCAATTTTGAACAGTTCAAATCCCTTAACATTAGCGCATACGGGGAAACTGAAAGTCAATGTAGATTCCGTACTTGAAGGCGGATTTACTTCAAACAAACTTTGTTGGAAATAGCTCTTGACGACCTACTCCCGACTCCGACTCCGAGAATTTAGGGGGACCTGACACCGACTCTGACTCCTGTTCCCGACAATTAATCGGACTCCGACTCCCCGACTTCGACTCTGACTTCGTAGCTTTGGCAAACATTTATACACGGAGGACAAATGACTGACTCCGATTCTTGGATATTCGACTCCGACTCTTTTATCCCAAAATGAGATTGACTCCGACTCCGACTCCGCTGCTGTGGTTTTAACTGTGAAATAATTATTGTTGATATGATTTGTTTTTATTTTCACGCTAAAGTTTTAATTTAGGTATTCAGAACTCCAGCGCTCGAATACGCTACCTTGCGGTGATTTACAAAACTGCCGATGGAACTAAAACATTGCCACGTTTTAGTTCCATGTGTGTCTGTTGACGTAAACACAGGCAGTTTGTTCTGAGTATTTATTAACGCAATCGATGTGTCTTAGTTTGCTTTTAGCTACAGAAATTAATTCGTCCCCTAAGAGTATTCTCGAGCTTCTCAAAATAATGTTAGTTTTCCTTATTTCTTTCAAAAAAGTATTAAATGGTGGACGCGTAAACAAGAAAACTCTGGATTAACAAAATTGGATAACGTTATACCAGGTAAAATTTTTTATTGTATGAATTTGTAAGAATATGAGTTTTTTTTAATCTTAAATTAATTTAACTAATCATATTTTACAGCAGCATTTAGTTGGAATGGACAGTATGCAAAATATTTTCTTGGATTTATTATCGTAGAACAAAATGAAAAATGTTTAACCTAGAAAGAATTTACTTTATTCCTTTTATTCTCAGCTGAAAGGTTTCGCCAAATTTGTTTAGGGTTATAATTTTGGTATTGTGCGAGCAAAGTAGCCTTGGCGAGATTTCGCGTTTTTAGTTAAACCATTTTTAATTTTTATCATGAGTGGAATAAAATGGTAGTAAGATTACAGAATTCGATAAGTGAAAAGAAATAATGGTCAATCAACTGAAAAGAAAACTACCACCATATATCCGTGAGAATTTTGTTGATGATTTGCATAACATGACACAATTAAATCGTAACTCAGAAATTAGAAAAATCGAAACAGAAAATTTTTAAATGAACCGATTCGGGAATTCGAGAGAAATAACTCAGCTACAAATGGAAAAAAAATAAGCGCTAGCCAAGCAAGGCAAAGAAGTAACATCTTCTTTCGATAATAATTTGTAATGTCATATTGAATTTTCTAGCGTTAATTGTTGTTCTTGTCAGGCCACAATTATTATTTAGTTTTATCAAGAATTGATAAATATCGAATTCAACATCATGGAAATAGCTGCTTAGAACTACGAACTACGTAGTTTGCATTAATCTTTGACGTTTAGTAATGCTTCTTGAATTCTCATTTCTTTCTACGTGGGCCAGAATATCCACAAGACTTTGAAAATTAATTTAAAAAGAATAAAGCGAAAAAATCATACGTACGAACAAAAATCACAACACTTTTAGCATTTTCTTCGTTACCATGTGCGTTTGTTTTAGTTTTCAGTTCCGCCATTAGACAGTGACTTCAGTGCCCCCTACAGTTCGTTGGAGTTGCGAGTTTAGTTTTCGGTGAATAAACTCGAAAAATATGCGCAGACGATTTTTTTTTTTTTTTTTGACAATGAAAATTATTTCTTTAAGTTGACATTTTATTGTTTTTTTTTTTTATTTTGGTAAGCGCATTAATTCGTTTAAAAAATTATTTTCGGCAACAGGGGAAAAAGAAACGATTTTTTTTAATATGATGTATTTATTTTAATGAACTTATTATTATTTTTTCGTTTTGAAAGCTGTTAAAAAATTTTTTAATGGAAAGAAGTGTATTAGCTGCTTTGTTTAAAAGGTGCTGCTATTTTATTTGTTCGTTTTTTTGAAGAAAAGTAAGGAATATTTTATTCCTAGAAATCAGCTTAAAATATTAAAAAAAATATGTTTGAAAAAATTTGCGATTTTAACTATTTTTGAGAATATTGATCAGGTACTAGAAAGTAGTATGGGTATACGGGAAAGTAGGCTCGTCTAGTTCTAGACGGAACTTCTTGTTAGAACTATCACTCTCTTAAAAGAACTGAATTTCTTAATTCACTCTGGTTCTGATTTATATTTCGATAGTTTCTTCTTTTATCAATCGCACTTATGTTACTTATTACCTTGCTGTTTTTTATATCATTCTTCTTTTCCATTTTTAAAAATTGAACAAAAAATATATATGAAGCTGAAAAAGTAGGTATCTCACCCCAAAAAATGGTTAGACATCTCCCACATAATATATGGCCGCAAAAGTAGGTATCTCCCCGAAATAAATTTACACAAAGTCACAAAAACTTTTCCTGTTTTGCGTGAACCAGCGGTGCTAAAATTGTTTTCACCCAAGGCCGCACCTCATTGTAAGATGAATTGCGCGGGCCGAAATCCATATAAAATTAAAATACATTTCAATCTTTTTGTAGCTAACATGAGAAAACGCGAAAATGAAAGAAAATTACAAATCAAGAACTGTTGTTATCATTACTACATGTTTATTTTGTTGATACGAAGTTTCCATCTGTTTTGCAAAAACAAATTTCTAAGTATTTGGTTTCAAATTTACTACAATCATTCGTAATACCAAAAAAAAAAAGGCTACCTTTTGTTTGGAAGGTTCCAGAATACATTTTTCGATTCGTTACACTGAATGTTGCAACGGGTCACATCTGTCCCCCGATTCGTAAGTTGGGCACCACTGGTGTAAACCATTTAGGAGACCATTTTGGAACTCTCTGATTGTCTCAGGTTGTTGCTGTACCAAAGTATTTAAATGAAAAATATTGAAAAAAAATGCATTTGCGACCAAATTGAAAATGGAGATACCTACTTTTGTAGCTACACTATTCACATTTTACACAAATGAAATTTCTAGCATAACACATATCCATAAACAATTCTCTTATTACTGTCTAACTAGGAAAAATAAAAGACACAAAAATTTTCAAGAAATGATTTTATTTTTTATCCCCAATTCATTGCGATGAAGTATAATATTTGGTCAAGAACTTTCCTTTAATTGGTCTTCTTATACTTGCTGAAAAAAAAAATAAATAAAAAAAAATTTAAGCATTCTTAGTATACTGGAAAAACAATATTTAATGTTTGTAATAATTAATAAGTAGAATAACCAAAAAGAATACTATCATACAAGTCTGTTAAAATTGTATATGAAGAACATAAATAAATTCATTCTTAAAATAAAAGAAAAGAAATTCTTTGTTCATCACCAAATCTTTTCAGCTTTGGATATTTGGATGATGACATGTAAAAGCTGCTCAAAATTATACTTTTCGACTTTCAAATTAGTAAATTAGCAAAACGTTCGGCTTCAGGCTTCATATTACATCACATATTAAGAAGTGATCGCCTTGGCACGGGATGTCATATGGAATCAAGGACGGATCCAGCTTCTGATTTTGGAAAGCTCATTATCGGGGGGGGGTGTCATGATGACCCCCACGATAGCCCTCTGAATCAACGTCTGCATAAAATGAAGCAATGCAGTAAGGGACAAACTTTATGTTAGGCACAACGGCAAAGAAAAACGTTTTCGAATCTTACAGGAAGCCTGCTTCTTAGCAGTGATGTCACTACAAGGGGGGAGGCGGGGGGGACCGCTTCGGGTGTCAATCTTCTGGGGTGACCTCCAAAGTGGAGTTGCAAGTTTATGAAAATATAAAGCTGAAATGCATTTTTAAGACTACAAATTTGAAAATTTTCCGGAGGTGACCCCGGACCCCCTTACCCCATCCCACATCATAGAGCGAATATTATACTCAGGATTGTGTCCATATTGTCAAAACTATAAGCTAATAATGACTTTCTCTTAAAAAAACTGAAAACCATAATTTTCCCTATGTTTGAGATACGTTTCTAATAATTTAGAGGCCATCAATTTCATCTCGCAACGGCTCTGCACATATGCATCTAAGGCAAGTTGTATAGAAAACGTTCAATTTCTCTGGCCAGTAAGTTCCATTCAAACTCTTCGAATAATGTGCATGATCTAACTTAAAAAGGTGTTACAGACATTGAATCGGCTATTTCACTCGAATCTTTACTAATAATAAAGCTCAAAGTCTCTATGTCTGGAGGATGTCTGTAGCATGTTTGGATCTCTGTGACGCGTACAGCGCCTAGACCGGTCGGCCAATTTTCATGAAATTTGGCACAGAATTAGTTAATAGCATGGGGGTGTGCTGTGCACCTCGAAGCGATGTCTCGAAAATTCGATTTTTTTTCTTTTTCTATTCCACTTTTAAGAAATTTTTACCAAACAAATCACAACGTGAACAAATAAATTAAAAAATTATCATGACGTGGAACCGTAACATGAGCAAACAAATGAACATAGCTAATTGGTGAGAAACCCGTCATCCATTATTTGTAAATATACAGGCGAACCAAATGAAATTTTAATTTTCAACTACGGGCAAAGCCGTGCACCACTAGTTAACAAATAAAATACTTGTAATATATTTTTAATAGTACACGGCTTTTAAATATTCCCTCTTGATTCTACATTTGCGACTTAGTCGAGAATTTTTTAAATTTTTAATTTTAGTTGCTTATACTTGCGTGTCGGGGGCTAAAAATCAAGCTCTGTATGATTTCAACAAACGATTTTAATTCTCTTATTTTAAAGAGAAGGCACTCATGTATTGAATGAAACAGAATAGTTTCGAACTTGCGGATTTAGCGGATGATTAATTTCAACCTTCGTCGGATACGTTTCGTGTCAATGATTCTAAGAATGCTTTTAAACACTTAGCTGATACACTTATGTTAACAAAAGTCATTAGGCAAAAATCAATAGGTGTGTCGAAACATCAAATGTGCATTCCTTGTGATGCATATTAAAAGTTATAAATCAGAGTACGTACGTCTTCTAGAAGTCTTATTATGATATAATCCGGGGGCGGACCGAAAAAAGGAAATTTTTTAAGCAACTTCTAATACAAAAAAAAAAAAAAAGTTGTTTATTGTCATCCCATGGAAAGTAATAAAAGAAATTATATCTATGTCTTCAAATGACGCATTTGCTGCAAAATTTGAAAAAAAAAGAAAAGAAAAGAAAAGAAAAACGTAAAAAATGGTGATTTTTCAAACATTTTTATAAGAATACAAATGTTCAATGTTCAAAATTTTACTAGTTAGTTTTAATACTGTTCAACTACTTGCTTATACCACTCTTTTCTCGTATCATTAAAGATATTAACATATCTTTACTGTTTTTAGTATTTCCTTAAGCTGCAAAGTTCGTGAAATTAAGCAAAAATCGACGTTTTTATCATATTTTGTGCATTGCAGTATTTGTTTTAGATCCCAGTTATCTTTCTTTCTTTTTTACAATAAATGTGCACAAAACAACTCTTTTTTAGAAAAGCAATCATATTTTATTGTATTAACAACCCAGAACCCACCACAAGTAGGTGGTTGCGATTTGTGTTCCACCTTGTAATCTCCACGAAGAATAATTTTTTACAGGATTTATAAATAAGTTGCATTCACAACAACTATATTACTTTAAATAGGTTTCTACGTTTTGATCAAGGTCTGAAGTTAAACTTTTTCATATAAATCCATCTCTTGAGTCTAATACAATGTCTCAAATGAATTTCTGCAAATTCACTGACCTGTTCCACAATCTTTCCAACTAACCGAGTGTAATACGGGAATTTTAAGAATTCATACTTAAGCAAACGTATAGCTTCTCTTTCTAGAAATGATAAAATGTCCTTGTTTTTCACATGATTACTGAAATGGAAGAAATTCAGGACGTTGATCAATCCGTTAACTGTTACATTTCGAAGGTTCAGATCTCAATATTAGTGAAAGAAATACTCTTATAAGAGAAGACTTTCTTATAATAACTTATAAGAAGACTTAAGAAGAGAAGACTCTTATAACTATAAAAGTGTTTCTTGATGGGTAATCTTTTGAGTTGTATGCTCTACTCTGACTTGTAGATTTTGTAACTTGAAATAACTCTACAGGTTCACGGAAATTTCTTCTTTTCTTTAAATTGTAATTTTATGGACCTATATTGCAGTGGGCAGGTAAACGGCAGTATCTGCAGAAATGAGTTTTCGAGATATTTGAAGAAATGTGTGACGGATTTTATGCTAACAATAGCAAAATGCTGGAATTAGACCTTTTTTCGCGGTTTTTTTTTCCAGCGGAAACCAAATAAGCAAGCTTGTACAATAAAGCTATCGTACAACAAATGACAAAAATGAAAAAAAAAACGAAAAACTTGCAGTTACTGCTCTTTACCTGCCCACGGCAGCATAGAGGCGTAATTTTTAAAGACATAATTTACGAGTTTAGTAGCTTTGTTTACAAAATATACAGCTCCAGTACTCCGTCAGTACATATTAAGGAATTCTAATGACTGAAAGCTGTTGATTTTGAGAGGGCAAGATAAATATAGCATTTTCCTTTCTGTATTACATTGACAATATCTGAAGATTTACCCGTGGTTCAGTAAATGTTCCTCTTATACACTACGGCTGTTGAATGAGTTATTAAACTGGTTAATGAGTCAGTAGATTGGGTAGTTTGGGATGAGACAAGGTATGGATTAATGTGAAAAATTTTATGCTGTTGATCATCCATGTAAAAATTGAGTCACCAGTCCAAATTCAAACCTTGATCCAAACGTAGAAACTTGTTTAAAATAATACAGTTATTGTGAATGTAATTTTTTTAAACAAATATAGTATAAGTTCTGTAAATAACTAATCTTATGGGAACAGCAGGGTGGATCACAAAGTGCAAACACCTACGTGTGGTGGGTTCTGGGTTCCAATAAAATACAAGTGAACATTTCCAACAAAGAGTTGTATAGTGCACATTTATTGTAACAAAAATTGTAATTAGATTCTAAAAGAAGAAATACTGCAATGTGCAAAATGAGCTAAAAACGCTGATTTTTTGGTTAATTTAAATTGACTATTTTTACCCCTTTTTTTTTATAAAATTTTGCAGCCAATGCGCGATTTGAAGACATAAATATTGATTTTTCTTAATTATTTTCCCCATGTTTAGGATGGCAATACGCAATTTTTTTTTTTTTTTTTTTTTTTTTTTTTTTTTTTTGCTCTTAGAAGTTGCTTAGCAAAAAAAAAAAAATTTTTTTCGGCCCACCCTATTATGTGTGTAGAAAATTTGAAACTACGAATATGCAAAAATTTCGTTCGTTTAGTTTCTGTTAGCAAAATTAAAGTACTAGCGCAGTTTCGCATCGAATAGAGCCCAAATGCCTCCATCTGGGGAAACTGGGAGTCAAAATTCTCGTGGTAGTAATGTCATCCGCTGATGGTGATGCTACATGATAGAAATGATGCAAAATCGGGGGATCGCTCTATGTATGCAAAAGGAAGTGCCTCTAACGTAGCTCCATTAGAAAGGAAGAAAGAAAATAAGTTTCTGTTTGCCAACTTAGCGTCAACATATTTACACATTAAGCGAAATGCAAATACTATCGTCCGCACGTCACGTTCGCCACGTTAAGCGGACAGACGTACGTTTTCCGAAAGGGGAGAAGTATTCATTTATTTCGGTACGCACGTAAAGCACATGAGAGTACTCTTACCCAATAGAGAGAGCGCGCTCATCTTGTGGAAACCAATGAAACGCGCCTCCCAACTGGAGGGACGTCAAATATCTATCTTCTCGTCACGTTGACGGGTTCCGTACAATACGGCTTGCTGTCATTTCAACGACGACCGAAAACTAGTTTTAGGGAGAAAAATCATCACTAACGTGACGTGCGGACGTTTTGTGAATTACGCTTTAGACGCCAGTTGAACTTCGGAACTCCGTAGCTACGGAGCCCCACGCGACCGCTCAGTTCACTTACCGATAGATCCGGCACTAGTGGGGCCGCCAGTAATGCAACTCTAACTCTTTCTCCAAGCTCTGGATCTACTTGGTTGAAATTTCCAATCTGGCGCTCTTGGATGAATTTCTCAACATTCGCAATACTTAGGAAGATGTTTTGCACCAGGCGAAGTTTTTCGTCTTCGGGTAGCTGTAAAATAACATTTATTTGTTAGTTAACTTTTATGCGAAATGCTAAAGATTAGTTCTTGCATTATTTGAGGGTAAGTTTTTATTTATTGCGTATTTCCAAGCACTTGATTACGTTCACTGTCTAGGTATAAGCGTGATTCATTTCTATATTAATGATGCTGTTGCTGTTTTTTTACCACAAAGTATTCAATCAATACATGTATTAAAACTTAAGTACACAACATTTTAAATTAAACATACTTCTTTTATCCAAACTTCTCTAGTTAACCTTTATGAAAAGCTTATACATTTTCCTTTACTTCATTCAAATTATGGGGTGAATGTTTGAAGAGCTTTATTAGTATGAAAGAATAGAACATATTCAGAGTTATTTAAAAGTCTTTAATGAAAAAAACTAAAAACAGTGAAAAGGGTTTTTTTCCCCCTTTGCTTTAAGTATTTCTTTTTCGTGAATCCCCCTCACTTTCTTCGACTAATATTGTTCAGAAATTCTTCTAATACAAGGTTCTGCCACAAAAGACTTCCCTTACTTTATATACAGGATGATTCAAAAAGAATGGTGGTGTTTCCAACACGTACATTTCTATGGGTAAAAATGGGGTAATTTTTATCCCCACACTTAATAGTGTTGCGTCCATGCCCGTCAAAACTTCCCGGGGAATAGAGAGGCATGGGTATATTTTCAATGCATTTTATAGGAAAAAAGCACCAAAACACATGATGCATTATTAACAACAGCACCAAAACAATGCATTATTACAACATGTTTTTAAAATCTCGAGTGGCGGGGGTCAATTGACAGCCCCTCCCCTCTGATCATCCAAATGATTAGCCTACACTGTTAAAAATTCAGGACACTTTTATGGTAAAGAAAAAGGTAAAAGGGAGTATTTACAGCACAGAAAAAAATTACAGTAATTTGTACCGAAAAAAAGTAAAAGGTTGCAGCACCAACTGATGCACCACGTGACTTGCTGTGCAAAGCACATAACACCGTATTTTTCTCACTCCAATTCAGCCGACTGCTATGGTGGTCAGCAAAGCCGCCTGCCAATGCGACTGTCCCAAGTTCGAATCTGCTGCTCGCATTTTGCGTTGATTAACTCTCGTTTATTCTACCGCAAAGTTTTACAGTAAAAAAGGATTTTACGGTAAAACGTAGGCAACATGGGTGCCAGTAACTTCTACCGTAAAATTTCAAGATTTTTTTAACAGTGTAGGTGCGACATCGACGGCAAAACATCGATGTTAAGAATTTCAGCATCGATGATATTAATACATCTACTGTTAACCGTAAAATGGTACAACTTTGTGCCTAGGTGGCAACAATGGATCATTGTTGATATGGTGATAATTTCGCTCTCTAGTGGCATCTTGGGGCACGTGGGCCACGCTTGGGGCCTCGGTAGCGCAGTTGGTTGGCGTGTCATTGTAGTAATCCCGAGCTAGTGGGTTCGATTCCCACCCGTTGTCCCTGGTTGTAACTTCCCTCTCTGTGCTGTTAATCTGTCCTACACTATGTGCCTGTATTGTGCTATCTGTCATATTGGACGTGAGTTCATAAACGGGTCCTGTGTGACCAAGTACACGAACTCGAAATGTATGTTGTCAATAAATAAATAAATAAAATAAAACTTAAGTGGCATCTTTTTCAAACCTTACGAGTTCGAAAAAAATTCATCAAGTAGAATAACCATTTAGGTAATTAAAGACACCTTATTAGAGATTGCCATTGTTGTTGTACACCTTAGTCGTTCTTAGTGCGTGATTCGAATCACTCGTGCAAGTACCAGAAGTCTCCTTTGTGCAGACCGCTTACACTGTTTTTCAAGATCTGGTAAGTTCAGATTTGCTTGACTATTTTCTCAGTTATTAAACAAACCACTTTTTGATTTAAAATGTTTCATAGTTTACACAAGTTCTCAGCATTTATTGAAAATGGGAATGTTGAGGTACAACAATAGGCCACCTATTTTTCATGGTTTTTTTGTGGCTTGGAGTTTCAGTTTATTTTCTTTAGGATGATTTCGTCATGTTTTGTACTATTTGTTGTAGATAATGTCAGAAAAGACAGAAGATTAATGGTTGAGCCTTAGACATAGGTAGCCTAAGTTGGCGGCCTTGTATTATTTTATGTGCCTTAAAATGTGATTAATAAAAAAAAACTCCTTAAATGTGATAATTTTTGAGATTTTTTTTTTTTTTTGATGGAATGTGAAATGTGATTTCACATTTCATTTTTTAAAATTTTATTGATCTCGTTTAAAACTTGTCAGACCTACGTAGTTCCTCAGACCTAAGTATAGGTACCTAGTCTTTTGTGATATTTATATAGTTTTCAAATGTTTCTATGTCAAAACCTAGGCAGATAATGTAAAGAACGTGACCTACAATTAAACTGTTGAACTTTATTAATCACTCAAGACGTCAAATGATGATTAAACCTTGAAAAATTGTTTAAAAAAAGGTAAAAGATGGACTAAAAAATTTTTTTATACAGCTTCAAGCAGAAGGCAACTTGTAGCCTCAGGCAACAATAGGCCAGATCAAATTTTCAATGTGTTTTCTAGATTAAAATGTGGTGATCCAAAGATTTAACCCATAGGGGCACAACTATTGGCCACGGGGGGGGGGGGGAGAATTCCCCTTCCTCTTCTATACAACTTTTCTTTCTTTTTTTTAACATTTCATTTGAAAGACGAGATGCACAGTTACCATTGCTATGTCATCAAATTTCTAAATCCATGATGTACGTGGATTTTTCATTGAAAACTTCGAAACATGGCCCATAGTTGGCACCTTTTACAGTAGTTGTTCAGACAATATTGAGTTTTGTAATGTCTTACTAAACCACTCATGTAATTCGACTGATTCCAGTTTAGTTGGTGTAATTGATAGCAGTAAAATACTCGTTCCATTCTGCAGTGGAAGACATTAATCACAGTTTTAATAAATGCTTCAATCTTACCGCCTCATTAAACAAATCAAAATTAGTGCAAATTAGGGAAAATACCAATTTTTTATCTGGTCTGACGGTCTGAGCTTATATGATAAAACGATCTGGATAGTTTGAATTGGTTTAACTCCATTGGCGCGAAATCTTCGAGACCAGAAATCAGATTTAGAGGCTTATTCAGCTCTAACAGAATTCCATCGAATCGAATACAATGAATTGCATCTACCAATCGTGCAGTCAAAAATTTTCTTTCCCCCACCCAGAAAAGAAATTCCTCGCTACGCTACTGGTAGATCGAATTCGGTCGAATTGAACAAATCGAGTTGAATTAGCATTTAAACTGTGGTTCAAAAAGTTTTTGATTAGTTTAGTACAAAGATGCTCAAAAACTGCACTACCATTGCCTGATTCAATGACTCTTCAATGAAAAATCAATTTCTTACAAGGAGAATCACTGCAAACTTGTTATACAGTAGACCCTCGATTTACGCGGGTTTATTTTATGCGGATCACGGGGCGGTTTAAGATTTGACACCTTCATTTTATTTTACATGCACGAGTTTTGATTTTACGCCGATATCGCAATGCAAATGGACAAAATTTTCAATTTTTTCAAAATCCAAACTTCTAAAACTGCAAATAAAACGTAATAAACTGCATCTTGAAGCGCTAATAATCGAGTTTAGGCCATTAGGGCCATTTATTGCGATTGGTTCTTGAGCTCTTTCCAGAAGTAAAGTTATTAAACACACACAATTTAGAGCTCACTGGAAGAAGAGCTCTTAGAAGTGAAAAAGGAGAACGAAACCAACGAGGATACTGACATTGATGACTTAAAATCAAAGCTTTCTCTTTGAAAATTTTGAGTCATTCCTTGACAATGACAAGTGATCTTTCAGATTTGTTGGCGAAGGAAGATCCCGTCACGGAAATGACGCGAGTTATCATGAAAGCGTTAGTACCCCACAAAGGACTACAGAGAAAAATAATTATTGACTACCAAAAGAATATTATAACCAGCTTTTTTTTATATAAACACTAAGTTAATTCATGTTTTCTTTATACACGTTGGGCAAATGTATTGAAAAAAGTACGCATTAAACTTATTATATATATTTATCTATTACTAAAATGAAATTTTCCTTTTTGAGGAACCTATTCCCATTTTTTAACACTAATACATGTGAAGACTTAATTTACACGGTTTTGATTTACGCGGCGTTTCCGTGGAACGTAGCCCCCGCGTAAAATGAGGGTCTACTGTACTTAGTGTACATCGTTTCCCGCTAAGCATCTTCATATGTATAATAGCCAATGATCGAGTAACGCTGACGTCACCAACAATGAAACTCTCTCCATAGCATGCAGGACGGCATTACTTCATTGTTGAAGCACCAAAAATCCAGTAAGCTATTTATAATTTGATTAAAAAAATTTGCCAATGTTTGACATCCATGGAAATGGTTTGACAAAGCTGAACTGGATCCGGTAGTTTAACTGTTTTACTGGTAAGACTGTCATTTCAGGGGAATGCAGAAACGAAAGAGCGGTCAACTATGAACGCTTTCTGCTGGAGTTTAGGGTTAATCCACTGCAGTAAGGGTTAAAATTTCAGCTATCAAAACATCAGCAAACAAGCAACTGCTTCATTCAAAGGTAGAAACAATTTTCACCCGTCATACCTTGACAAGCGATTTACATTAATCTTTAATAATAATAAAGTTCAAAGTGTCTCTGTCTTGATGTCTGTAGGATGTCTGGATCTCTAAGACGCGCATAGCGCCTAGACCGTTCGGCCGATTTTCACGAAATTTGGCACAAAGTTAGTTTGTAGCATGAGGGTGTGCACCTCGAAGCGATTTTTGGAAAATTCGATTTTGTTCTTTTTCTATTTCAATTTTAAGAACATTTTCCAGAGCAAAATTATCATAAGATGGACGAGTAAATTACGAAATTATCATGACGTGGAATGGGAGAGCGAATGAACATAGCCAATTGGCGAGAAATTCGTCATCCATTATATGTAAATATACAGGAGAACCGAATGACCTTTTAATTTTCAACGACGGGCAAAGCCGTGCGGGTACCACTAGTTAAAAGAATAAAATCCAATTACCTGTCTGTAAAATTCACGTGCTTGAGAAAAGTTATCGTCATCAGAAAAGTCATATCGAGCAACTTCTCCGTGGACATCGAAAATGCTTTCTTCTGCTTTCGGGTCTCCCTCGGGGCCTCCAAAGCTGTTAGGATAGTAATTTGGAGCACCATCTGATAAATGAATAAAGAAATAACATAAGTAAATGAGTAAAGCCGCATAAGTAACAAAATCGTTTGAGACAAACGCGTACAAAATTCAAATCCTCGATGAGCTATAAGATAAAGTGCATCAAACGTGCAGGAGGCATTACCGTATCCAGGCAGGGCCGTATCCAGGGGGGCGGGGCGACGGGCCCGCCCCCTCTCCGAAACCCGAAATGTTTTGTAACATAGAACAGGAAGGTTTTTTTACTTTCTATTGTCAGAAAAGGAAAAAAAAAACTTTTTTTATTCTTAATTTCGTAACTATTAAACGAGTGAAAATTTGAAGAAATACAGAAAAAGCAATTCTAGTTCTCCTTTGCTGCAAAACATACTTGAAATTAGGACACTTAGTAGGACTTCCTGCTCTCTTTCCCAATTCAATTCAGGTCCATCCAGGGCCAAGGCAGGCCCCTTGTGAGCTTAGTAGACTTGCCCTCCAACCCCCAAAACTCTTATAAAACGTACACTACACCGATTTCAAGCCGGAGACTCCCCAAGGGTCGGGCCCTTAGTTTCCGATTGGACTACTACCTGGTTACCAAGATGTGCCAAATTCAGCTTCTTAAATGATACATCCTGTGTAAAAAAGGCGAAAATCATTATTCTTGCGTTTTTAACAAGTATTTCTCAAGAAAAATTTTTGTGACTCATATGTTTCATGACCAAAATTGCCAGAATATTACTCTGAAATTATTTTACTATAGGGCACTTGATGGGATGGGGAAAGGGGAATGTTGGTGAAATAATCAAGAACAAACTGCACTAAAAGCCGATTGACGCGCTGTGAGCAAGAAAAGTGAGCAAGTGACGATATGCTTTTCTTTTCTCCTCCCCCATTTTTCCTTTCCGTCGATTAAATGTCAACGATTTGTCGAACAAGCTATTTGTATTTTGATTGATCTTGACTTGCAAATTATGCATGACTTTTAAAAGGGTTTTTTTTTGCCAATTTTTCTTTATATTTTTTAGTCTCAATTACCAAAATATAAGGCCTCAAAATACAGATTTTCATATCTGTTTTTCAAACATTTTCCCGGAGGAAAAACCTCCGGACCCCCTGAAAATATAGATATTCTACATTCCACTTAAAGGACCACTCTGCTGTTATCCTTCCCACTACAAAGTGGATAAAAAAATAAAATTAAAGTAAAAATAGCGGGAGCATTAAAACACACAAGACAAAAACATGAGAACTGTATCAGTTAGAAACGACACATATGGAGGAAAATTGTCTGTTTCACCTGCGCCAAACATGTCCGGACCGCAAAAAGGAAAAATGTACCAGCAATAGCTCAGTCCCCCGTTCTAAATTCGGCTCTGTGAGTTTAAAACTTTTAATACGTGTATGTGTGCCTATATATACATTCGAGCCCGCTTAATGGAATATCGGATAATAGAATATCCCGCTTAATGTAATAAAACTCCAGTGTACTACACCGTTGATGAGTGTTATGTTTTTCCCGGATAATGGAATATCCCGTTTATTAGAATAATTTTTCCTGGCCAATTGCCTATTCCATTAAGCGGGCTCGACTGTATATATATATGTGTGTGTGTGTGTGTGCGTGTGTGTTAGGGCAATTAGCGAAACCTTGCACCTCCCGGAAAAAAATTCTGGATACGGCCTTGCCGGGGAACATTGTCCCAAGTTTGGGTATAGAGACAGAAAAAATGTCTACGAGGAATTGTATTAAAAAAATATGAATCCCGTGGCATAGTTACCGCGGATAAGCAAAAGGATAAGCAAAAACCGCGGATAATCCGAATAATAGGTAAAAAACGATAGTGTATACAATAGCTAAAAGATATTAACAACACTCTCACATGCAATTTAAAATATAACTAAAAACATTGCTACATTGCATTTAGTAATATTGAACATGAAAACTATATATGTATAATCTAAAGACGAACAATAACACAATCATAGGTTAAAAAAAATAAATAAAATTGTAAAAAGACCCGCGGATAATCCGACCGCCGATAACCGGGAGTTTACCGTGCTTACAAATCCGAATGTCGTGCTCAAGTCAAGTACTATGGCTTTTCCTTAAACTAGAATAATTTGTTCAAGTGTAAAACATGCAATGCAACTAAAGGTAAAACTTCAAAACTGTCTCAAGTATGGGCAATTGGCTGTATTTAAAATAACGTTTGAAACAGAAACATTGCGAGCTACAAAATACTAACAAAAAATAAACCAAGGACGTATTCAAAAACTGTAAAATAGCGGCAACGTATATCAAACCCGGGGCTGAAATGTTATAGGCCCTTCAGACTTGAATAATAATAAATCCCAAATGATTTAAAGGTGACTTCAGAATTAGCAGATTATACAATACTTAAGAGCTGTACAAACTAGACTAGTGAGTTGTGTACATAGTTTATTTTGCGAAGTAAAAAGTAGAAAACTAATACTATAGCCATAGAGTAACAATAAACCTAGATCACGTGCTAGGGTTCTTTTTTGGCCATTCGAACAAAAGCGGTTTCGGTCCCTAACGTTTGGTCAACGGAACGGTCAAACTTTCAGCAAATCGCGCAAACTAAACAAGTAATTTAACTTCACCATAATGTGGCGAGAAAGGTTCCAGGGGTATCCCCCCCCCCTCCCTTGCTTCCTTAATTTACCACTACTTTCTTCTCACGTTGGCAGCCACTATTTCAGCTTTGCGGATAAAGGCGCACGAACTCTAGTGTTTATATCAACTCTGTGTATCTCCACTATATATAGCCCCCTCTGTCCATAGTCAAAATGTATTTGTTTGGTTTAACTCAATTACTTCCATTTGGTGCTGATTTTTAGTTTTATATCATTTATCAAACAGCTTTATAATTGTAATCATCCTACACATTTAATCTATTGTATTGTACTTCTTATTGTATATTTTGTAACATTCAAAATTTTAAACAAAACTCTCTTCGGGGACACATAAAACCGTTTTAAGTCCAAACCGTGACAGGTAACGGGGGTCTTTGGGGTATATGTATGTATTAACTCTATGACTGTAACTTTGTCAGCAGAGTGCAACTTCGAGTTTTCTATGGTCTCTTTTGAAGTCAAACATGCTAAAAGGAAATATGAGGTGGTGCAAATTTAACCCACGTAACTCAAATTTAACATTAAATGACTGTGTATGCAACTTCTAAAGACAGAGTAAATATTGACTACGTGGAGATGGCGGATGTACTTACTCATGGGCGCCCAAATGCAAAATTGTAAGGGGGGGTTCAGATATTTTAACCATGGTTTAGCATGATATTTTCCCCGTGAAAACTTATTTCATTACAGATTAGAATCATTAAAATTTGACATTTTTAATAACTTATTCATTAATGGCTGGAGAAAGAATATTTTTACATTTTTGCGAAGCAAAAAGTACTAAAAGCAAGGAAGCTCCAATTTCTAAGGGGAGCTCAAGTCCCTCTCCCTTTGCCCCCGTATATGGGTGCCCTTGGATGCACTGGAAGCGAAAACGGGCCGCTTAATTTTGTAATAGGTAGTATGAGCGAGAACGCGGAAGTAGTAAAATCGTGCGTTCTCGCTGATTCTACCTATCACAAACTGAAGTGTTCCGTTTCCGCTGCCAGTTCTGCTATCCCTCCGTAATCAAGCTTTAGAAGCATGGTACCTTGATTATCCGTGACAGTGGCCATTCCATCTCGTTGATAGTTCCTCGGACGGGATCTGAAAGGACAGTTGACTGGAAGTTGTTCGAAGTTGGTACCGAGCCTGTACCGTTGTGTGTCCGCGTAGGCGAAAAGACGTCCCTAGAATTCGTTGGACGAAATGTTCGAGTGATTAGGGCCTATACCGGACAGTTCTTGCGAGCATCAAAATATTAACAATGTAACTGCAAAAATGTGTTTCTTTCTATTCATTCAAAAACTAAAATATTTTTTTACCTGCAGAATTTTGTCAGGGCTTGCTTCGATGCCTGGAACGAAATTTCCTGGATTGAATGCCAACTGTTCGACTTCGGCGAAATAATTAGAGGGGTTTTTGTTGAGAACCAGTTTTCCAACTTTTATCTTTGGATACTGACTTTCAGGCCAAAGCTAAAATGACAAAAAATATCTTAAATAACTCCCAAAACGGCATCTATTTCAGCAATAACGGTTGGTGATTCCGTGAGCTCTAGGCTTACCGAACCACCACTCCTTTTTTTTAATATTCAATAGACCTTTCGGGGCTCATGCAACACGCGTGCGGCACGTTGGTGTACACTGTCGAAGGCGGTGTGATTTTACAGCCTTGTTTTTTTTTTTTTTTTTGAAATTCCGAAGGAAGTGAATCTCTTTCAGGGGTATTTATCCTTGAGCTTTCGAATGAGACTGAAATCAGGACAATCGGATAATTATTTTGGGTAGAAAAGCCATTTCATGCCATTTTCGGATCCTGAAGTGAAAATTCAAACGGTTCGGTTCTTTACATCTTCTTTTAAAAGCTCTGTACAATCTCTGTGTCTTAAGAACAACTATAATAGCCCGTTTAGAAGATGGTGGTAAGAATATTTTGAGTGTTTTATTACCAGTAAGTAACATTACCAGTAAGTTGGGAAATTCTCTCTAAATTATTTGACCCTCGATGTCTATCCTAAAACCAAGAATCTTTGTTAAAAAAATTACACGTGGATGTGCGAGAGGGATATAGTTTTTTCCAACAATGCTGTGCATCATCCACATGAATTCCTTTATTGTCTTAACTCCTCAAGCCTTCCCTTATTGCTTTCAAAATTGAAATTAAAAGCAATATTCCAATAATTTTGTTGTGCCACTTTAATTTGCCTAATCTATGCAATGCAGTTGGACCCAAATTTTAATCACTGCGGAATGATATGACTTAGAGCATTGTTCTTGCAGCAGCAGTTCAGTTGGCTCGTATTCCTTGCATTCCCGTGGTGTCCCTGCATATTTCTTTTTCCAATTTAAGTGATTACAATTTCCAATGAAAATTTCTTATACCGTCATCAAATCAGAAGTTCAAACGTACAACTATAAGTAGTAAAACGTTACATAGGGGAAGATGGTATTGTTCAGTGGAATTTATATGTTGGTCTCTCTTGAAAAAAAAAAAATGTTTCAAAACCTCATAAAAATTGAACAAAAATTGTTACTGAACATTGAAGTTTAAATTAAAAAGTACCTTTAGTATCTTTATTTAAGATAGATAAGATGAAAACGTTTATCCACCCTGCCAGTTAAGGGTTAGGTCAATTTTGTTTGGAATTTCTAAGAGCAGTACGAGTATAATGTTTCATCTTTGTATTTGACCTAAGCAAGATTGCACTGCTGTTGTTCCACTCAATTTTGAATAAAACAAAGCCTATGGTAGGACTCACCTTAGTAGGATCGAATGGATTAAAGCTGTTATTTTTTGCTTCTTCAGGTGTCATCACTTGAATATAGAAAGTCCAGGAGGGAAACTTCCCGTTCTCAATTGCATTGTACAAATCTTTGCCATGGTTATCTGGCATTACGGCTCCTGTCAGAACAGCTTTCTCCGTGAACATATTCTTCTTGCCTTGGTCAGTCTGCATGTAAATTTCGAATAGAATTAATATACAAATGGATGGTCAAGTACAGTGAGAAACAAAGGTAGGTATGTAGGCTTTTTTAAAGTTTTTAGTAAAATCCGTTTAAAGTTCAGACCCTAAATAAGGTAAGGTCACCAGTAACAGACAAAGGTCCAGTAACAGACAATGATCCATTAACAGACAGTCATAAGTTTGGATTTAAACTATAAGCCTTTTAAGCGGGTAAAACGGATGTTGCTGTGGCCCATGAATACGGTGCGGACATCTAGTGTTGTCAGAATGAATTTTATGAGCCAGTTGGTATTCAAAAGGCAGTGGTGGAAAGTTATGAACAGCTACCACAAGGTCAGCTGGTGTTTTATCTTCATTTGAATTTAATGACGCTTTAGTTCTAAAAATAAAGAACTTTCGCACATTTTGAAGAGAAAAAGGGAATTTTGTCCATTACTCGTCCTTTCCTCATCCTGTCTGTTGTTGGGTATCATCAGATTTTTCGGTGTCTGTTACTGAGGGGTCGGAACTTTTTTTGTAATTGAGAAAGATTCAGAGGATCCAGAAGTAGCCAAACGTTAGATGAGATGTAGTTGCATGAGAGAAAAATAGTTTTAAAAGTCTAAATACATTAAAAGGCTCAGAAAATTTAGTTAACCTGAAAGCGATGTCGGAAGCATATCTGTGACTTGTGCTATTACCCTAGACTGCCATTGTTTTTTTTTTTCCTTTAATTATGCTGTATACCTACAAGACTGCTAGAACTAACTCTTGCCCTAAAACAGAGGAGAGGTTCTCCTAACATTTGCACTAATCATCGCGAAATTTTTAGTTTTGGCACTTACATCTCTTTGCTTCTCACTGCCTCAATTGTTGATTGAAACGGGATGGAACTTACCAAATAAGAAAATTTGCAGTAAAAAATTTTTCCTGATTCGTTGACTAACTTGAAGGTATTGACGCCAAAGCCATCCATGTTCCTATATGACTCGGGGATCCCTTGATCAGAAAAGAAATACATTAACAAATTCAAACCTTCAGGCTGCAATGAGAAAATGTCCCAAGCCATATTTAAATCCTAGGAAAAAAATAAATATAAATTACTTTTTTACAGATAAAATGATGTATTAAATGATAAAATGATAATAGTTTTCAAATGATTTACTTAGTACAGAGTCGGACCTGTGCTTTTTCCGAGCCAGGACAAAGTTTCAACTGTCACCTTTACTCATCTTCCTTCAAAGTTTAATATCAAGTTTCAAAAAAAAAAAAAAAGTTCACAGAAATAACATGAATTTGCTAACTCCAGAAGTTGCTACCCGGGGCAAGGGCCCCGAGTAAATAAAGGAAAATGGTTTTTCGTTACTTAAAATGACTTTAACTTTTCCCTCATTAATTAATCACTTACTTTTTCCGGAGGTGGAAAATGTTCTAAATCCCCCCCCCCCCCCGCCCTCTACTCTTTCGAATGAAACCAAAATCTTTCCGATATGGGGATTATTTCCCGCAGAAAGATGTTTTGGTTCAAAACGTAAATTTCAAATTTAAAAAAAAGAACTAGTCATCGATTTTTTTTTTTTTGAAATGGTCTATAAACTTTCCCAGCACTAACCTAGACAAATTAAAAATTTCAATGATATCGGTCAGATAGTTTCCGAGTTTACCCCGGAATTGGACTGGAGTTTGCTTTATATACAGGGAACGATTGAAAAGTAACCGAACTTTTGCTGGAACAACAATTTTATTGAACTTTTTGACAAATGCATTTAATAATCTTCGAAATACATCCCTTGGGCTTAGATACACCGGCGGTGGCGGTCCTTCCACTGTTCAAAGCATTTTTTAAACGCGTCTTCCTGGATGGCATTTAGATTGTTGGTTACACTTTTTGAATGTCCGATATCGACTAGACACGCCTTCCCTACAAGTTTCTTTTGATGAGTGGGAACAAAAAGAAGTCCGGGAGAGACATGTCTGGGATTCCAGCACTTTACGACCCTTTTGCACACGTGTTTCCTTTTGCTCGGAGGTCAAAACCTTGAGAACCAGTTTCGTGCACACCTTCGTATGCTCAATTTTTCAGTCACAATTTTTTGAACGCCGTAGTAAGTTCGATTTAACTCGTCACTCATATCCCGTATTCTTGCCCGACGGTCGATGTTGAAGAATTCAATAAAGCCTGTCGACTTTTTCGCCAGTTTTCGAAGTCGAAGGCTTCACTGCGCGTTGTTCGTCTTCGGCGTCCTCCCGCCGTCTTTGAACACCGTCATTCATAAATTTGTGTCCGGGACAGAACATTATTTCCGACGGCTTCCATAAACAGGTAATGGGTCTGGATCAGTGGCGTAGTTAGGGTGTGGCGGAGGGGCGGGCGGCACTTTTTGGGGGGTGAGGGCAATTTCACTTTTGATGCGAAAAAATTCAATGCATTTTCCCAAGAAGGAAACCATGCTTTTAAACAGGAGGCAAAAGAAAAAAAAAAGTCTTCGAATTGTGAGTTTTTGGTTAGATTATGATAATAAAATTACTCTAATACAAAACATGTGGGGGTTTTTTTTTTTTTTTTTTTTTTTTTTTTTTTTTTTTTTGTGGACATCACAGCACCATAGTTTTTTTTTCTCTCTTCCTTCGTCTGAAGCTACAAATTGAGAGAGGTGGTTGTGTAATGTCAAGGGAGCAAGTTTATTATTTTTTTTTTTCTGTTAAGTTTAACTATTACGGAGGAAATAATACATTTCATTCCTTTTCGTAAAATGATGAATACCACTTGATTTTAAGAAAATTCCTTGGAAACCACCTTATTTTCAAAAAAAAAATTTTTTTAAAGGAAAGTGACAACAAGAGTAGAGTAAGAAGAGAGTGGTTTGAAATGGAGGGCGATTTCTTGCTCGTTTTCAAGATAGAATTATCTGTTTCAACAACTGCTTTGATTGGTCATAACTTTAAATTAAGAGAATTTCCCCGACTTTTGCGCTCCTTCCTACTGTCACAAATATTAAAATGCATTTTCAGGACTTTAATTTTAAAAAAGTTCCAGAGGACAGCCACTTACCATCCCTTTTTCCATTAACTTGGCTTAACATAGCCTTAAAACAGCGTTTTTAGGGCCTCTATTTTCAACCCCCCCCCCCCCCTTCGCTGTCTAACGTTGCTTCAAGATGTGTTTTGAGGCCGGAAAATTCCGACCCCACCGATAACAGCTTAAAATTGCTTTGTTTAACCCTCAGTAATATCACATTTTTCGTGAAGAGCAAACGAACTTTCCTATCCCTTAACGTCACCAAACAGCCTAAAAGTGCAGTTTTAGACCTTGAGTCTCGAAACATTTCCAAGGAATAACGCCGACCCCATCCCTTCACATCTCATCTTTTAGCCCAATATTGAGTTTTTGAAACCTGAAGGCAGTCAAGTCTTGACCCTCCCTGTAACATAATTAAACATAGTCTAAAATGTGTATTTAGGACATGAACTTCGAACCTTATAAACCCCGTGTCATGCAATGTCTAAAGAAAACAGTGTATTAATCTACGCAGATGGTTCCTTTAACATTGACGGTAATAGAGGAGACGGAGGCATCTCCATCATTTATCCCTCAAGAAATAACGTCAAGCTTAAAATACCCGATGGCCAAATCGCCTTAAACTTTACTAGCGAACTAATTGCTATTAAAAAGGATGACCCTTGTCAATCAGTTGAGAAAACGAATTCATTGCTTAAAATAGCTGGAGAAGGAAGAAAGAATGCGTGCCATATTTTAAAGTTTAGCCACATTTTGGCGATATGAAAAAAAAATGTTCCCCTAATATATTTTCGCTATGTGAATATTTAGACCTGAAAGGTTTAAATTGCATCAATAACTGCAGTGATTGGGCAAAAAAGAAACTTTTCACTCTTTATTGCAACCCTACTCTTGGCAATTTTCAGTTCAAATTAATTATAAGAGGCGTTGTTGGCTCTAACCAATGGCTGCTGACAGAAGTAAAACCAAGGTCCACCCACGAACTTGGAATATGATCTGTTCAGTGAAACATCTGCCTTGATAGTACAAAATTGAAATGTTGTGCCTCTTTGGCTGATTTCTTAAATTACAAGGTGACGTTTCAAGCTCTAGAACCAATGCCATATTGCAAATTCCGTTAGTTAATTTTCCTCTGCGTATATCCCCTTCATGAAGATGGACGCTTCTGAAATTAGGCGGAGTCAAGGGCCAACTCTTGGCATCCTAGCTATATCGTTACTTAACCACAGTCTCCTCTTTCAACTTAAAAACTGGTTTCAACCTTGCATAAAATAAAGGATGCACTCTATATCTTTAGTTATTTCAGGTCAAAACACATAATTGTAGAGAGAGAAAAATTGACATGTTTTTCAAATGACACATTCAACTTTAAACTTAAAGTATTTTCGTATGTATGTTACCTGAAAATTGGTCACCGGATTTCTTTTCAGGGAATGAGCAAAGCTTGGGAAGGCAATTGGATCTCGGATGGGAAAAACTGGGACATGTATTCCGACCAAATCCCAGTTTCCTTCTTCTGTGTAGAACTTGATGGCGAAGCCACGGAGGTCTCTATCTGTATCAGGCCCTCCCCTGTCTTGAGCTATTGAAAATAAAAGCTTCGATGAGACAAAAAATAGCTCATTGTTACAGTTTGAGTCAGTATATTATGTCATGAATATTAAAAAAAAAAGAACTTTTATTATATTGATCAACTGATTGGCAATCGGCACAGCTGATTTATCGATCAACTACATCAGTACAGTCCCAATTAAATATAGACATGTTTACAAAATTTTACAAACATAATTTTGAGACTTTTCCTTAACATTCCTTTCTTCGCACACGCAAGGGTAATGGGGGGGGGGGTCGCACATGCAATGTATCTACAGTTGAACTCTCTTAATACGATCACGTTTAGTACGAAATCACTGCTAAAACAAGCATTTTGTTCGTTAAGTTTGGTTCGCTATCTAATTACATTAAAAATTTCACGTATAATACGCTCATTAAATTGAAAATCTCGGCTAAGACGAACAAAAACTTCTGATCTCTTTACTTCAAATGTTCGTGTATGATTACTGTAATTTTCTTTTTAAGAAATTATTCATTATTTTGTTAGGTAGCAGACTTTCTATTTTGTATCGAGGAGAAAATATTAAATATTTTGCATAGAAAATAAAGCCCGAACATTTGTTTACCCGTGGACATTTCAATTTACTCGGAGATGAAACTGTTCATCTTCCATTGTGGATTACAACCTGTCCCGCAATGGCGATTACCATTTTCCTTTTTCAATATTTTCCAAAAACATTCATTTATAAGAAATAAGTGATTTTTTTTTCTGAATGTGCTAATAGTTAGATTACAATGTGCGCATATATTTTTTAAATATAGGTAAGCATTCCTTCGTTTTTTCACAGTATCACTCATTCACGGTTATTACAAATAAGGTTTAATGCGAACAAATTCGTGGATTTTTGACATTTCGCATTAACAGAGTTCAACTGTACTTAGAAAGTAAATTAGTTTGAATCGTAACACAATATTTCTTATTCTTTTTCATAGACGAATTTCAAACTTCGTTTAATAAATGACCGGAAATAAAAATAATGCATGTTCTTTCAGCAAGTATAATGCGTTGACGTAGCTCATCGTACGTTGTTTTTGCTAATGAATCAACCCTAAATTGTGTTTTACGTAGTGTTTAAAATTATACACACGTGAAAAAAAATCATCCTATTCTTTTTTTACTGTGAATTGTATTTTGTGCTTTTGCCTATAGTTTTGAGATGAATGTGCAAATATGTGAAGAATTTCTGACGTATGTTCTTTCATGTTGTGGCGATACATTCATGACTGTCAAATTAACCACGGAGCCACACAAATAATGAAATATGACAACTTTTCGTTCTAACAATCAAAAAGTAATCGAAAGAGCATATTGAGACATTTTTTTGTCGAAAACACTATTTGCTCTCATGTCCCCGGTATCGAGATAAAAGGTCTTAAAGTCTGCCAAAATTTAAAAAAAAAAACGCCAAATTTTAAGACTCGGTGAGAAATTAAAGTTACCAGATTTCACCGTCAGCATGTGGCAGGACATCTATCTGCGAAGCGCAAGAAAGCTATATTCCATTACTCATCAAAACTCGTTAAACTTGGCGGCTTTTCTAAAAATTTAATTCAGACTTTTGTTTCCGAACGTTTGTGGTTATTTATAGTTCAGCGGCAGACGACACTCCAGTCAAAGACAGCGTAAAAACGCAAGCATTTACACGCTGGTTGGTGACGCAAAAGAACAGTTGTTTGAGCTACCGCTAGCGTTTACGAACGCTTGAAGTGGCACTGGTGCGACCGTTTCTGGTTTCCGAACGTACCCTACATGCATAGTTACTGAACTCCTGAAATATTTCTAAAAATGTTTTGCGCTAATATTATACATTCGAGTGAAATAGCCGATTCAATGGCTGCAACACCTTTTTAAGTTAGATCATGCACATTATTCGAAGAGTTTGAATGGAACTTACCGGCTAGAGAAAATCGAACAGCAATCGGGGTTCGCTTCCCAACTTCAGAAAATAACTTTGCTTTGGTGTACTGCGTAACATCGTCTGTGACTTCGAAGTATCCGAAGGCCCCGTTTCCTTTGACATGAACAACCCTCTCTGGGATTCTTTCTCTGAAGTAAACAATAAAGAAGACAGCATAAGTAAAAATACCGCTTATTTGTTCAGAACAAAATATTATTCATTTAAAATAACAATTATTCGTTAGAAACACTCTATTGAACGTACTCTAGGGGAATATGGGGCAAAGTGAAATGGTAAAACATTTAATCTGCTTTTAGCGCCACCTATCTGGTAATATCTTAACTATATAGTAGTATATGTGATCTATTCCAGTCAGGAAAAAAATACCACCGAAGATTAAAGCAAATGATAATCACAGGTCAAGAAAAAAAAACTTTTTTTTTCTGTGTTTCTGTTTTAACGCATGAATTCTGATACTATCCATCGAAAAACACTAAAATATTCCTCCATAACTTTTAAAGTTTGTTTTTGTCTGTTTTACGTCTGAAAATACGTTTTGGAGTTTTAACTGATTAGCATAAGAAAGAAAATTAATTGATTTTTGAATCTGCTTCTTGCAAATTTATCATCTGCTCAGGGACGTAACTAGACCATTTCCAAACAGGGGCACTACCTCGTTTTGGCGCTCCCTCCTGCTCTTCAAATAAAAGAAAATATTCTTGGAGAAATGTAATAGCGTCGACACTAGGAACCTACTCATCAGCTCGATAGAGTTCAATGATTTAGGACCTTAACCTGCCCAAGAATAAAGCAGACTCTGGGTTACCAATTAAAACAGTGGAACTTGCTTGAAAATGATGTGAAAATAACTGATCAAAGAGATTGTCATAAATTCTTTTTGTGTTTTTTCACAAAAGAAGATGAATTTTGTTACTGTAGTAACGTGACGGGTTTGTTCGAGAACATTGGAATGCCATGCATATATTCTGACTGGTGACTTTTCATCGATAGCTCTGCAAAAGCTTAAAAGCAGTCCTTCTTCAAAACGGAAACCAATTACCCAGTCTTCCCTTAACACAATCTGTGATGTGCTAGGAAATTTACGATAAGGTTAAAATGGTACTGGAGAGGTTAAAATATACAGAACACGATTGGCCATTTATAGGAGACTTCAAGATGGTTGGTTTTCTGGTGAAAATCCAAGGCGAGTATACTAAGTATCCCTTGTCACCTTTGCTTATGGGATAGCAGAGCAAATTCAGTACATTACCAACAGCGTATATGGCCTGATCGAGTCGAATTTCAGATAGAGAAACATACTGTCCAATTGGGACCAAGTGTAAACCCTAAGAATATATTGAAGCCACCATTGCATATAAAATCAGGCATAATGAAGCAATTTGTAGAAACTCTGGATCAAAATTCTAAAGCTTTTGAATATCTAAAGTAATTCTTTCCCAAATTACCTGAAGCCAAAGTTAAATTGAATATTTTCGTTGGACCACAAATAATAAAATAATAATAACCAGTGATGATTCACACAATTACTCAATCCCAATGGAAAACAAGCTTGTAGGAATCTTAAAGCAGTAGTGAATGGTTTTCTCGTTAACAACGGAGATAACAACTATCAAGAATTGATGGAAAACATGCTTTAAAATTAGGGGCTGTAGAGTGTCTCAAAAAATAAATGCTACACGCTCACCAAAACCTGCCTACTCAAAGGAGCCAGGAGAGCGTTTTCACCAAGATGTTATGGACTTTGAAAAACGTCACCAAGGGCAGAATAATGAGAATATGATGGGAGATTATATTTAGGGTTTAATACAAGACAGTTCATAAAAACATAACAAAATCACCAAAGCAATTAATTTTTGAGCTTGAATTTTATTATTTTACGTTTATGTGCTATTATTTATTATATTTATTTTTAAATTAGAAGCATTAATGTTCAGCAAAAAAAATTTCTACTGAGTCTTTAAAAAACATCCTGTATTTCACTTGAGAATCCGAAAATTTCCTCTAGTTTCTACAAAAACAAACTTTGATCAAAATAATTATTTTTCCCTTTGTTATAAACATAAAACAAACCACAATTTAATACTCAGAAGCCAGAAACAAAAATCATGTTGACCTGTGACAGGCAATTTTCAAAAATTGATATGTTCTCATATTGTAATATTTTGTTGTAAGTCAGAAATTATTTTTGTTATTTTAAAATGATACAGTTTTTGTTATTAATGTTTTAAATTTAATAAGACCTTCTAATACTGGGTGAAATATTTAGTTAATATTATAAAAAAATAGGTTAATTGCACCAGTAACAGACATAACACATCGCTCTTAGGTTTTGTCAATTTTCTGAGTCTTTTAATGTATTTAGATTTTTAAACGATTTTCTTCTCCAGCAACAACATCTCATCTAACGGTTTGTCTGCTTATGGATCCTCTGAATTGGTTAATTTAATTCTATATTTATTTGCTCAATTTCGTCCGACTCCCAGTAATAGACAACGAAAAACCTGATGATACCCAGTAATAGCTGGAATGAGGAAAGAATGAGCAATGAGCATTATTCCCTTTTTATCTTCAAAACGTGCAAAAATTCTTTATTTTTAGAACTAAAGCCTTATTAAAATCAAATGAACATGAAACACTAGCTGACCGTGGAGGCTGTTCATAACCTTCCACCACTGCCTTGTAAATACCAACTGGCTCATAAAATTCACTCTGATAACACTAGATGGTTGCACCGTATTCATGGGCCACAGCAAAATCAAATTTACCCGCCTAAAAGGCTTATTATTTAAATCCAAACTTATGACTGTCTGTTAATGGATCCTTGTCTGTTACTGGTGCTCTTATACCTTACTACATTTTTTTTTTTTCAACTACTGAACCAATTTGCAAAGCTGATTATATAGCTCAAATATGCGAGAATAGATTGCTTGAGAAAAAACGTGCTTAACCCTGCTACTAACGAATTCTCTAAATATCTAAACTGAAAAATCTTTTTTAAATCAAACTAGTTTAATAAAATACCTATGGAATGATGATCCGCCGAAGATTTTGATTACATAGCTCAAATATGCGAGAATAGATTGATTGAAAAAAAAAAAAAAAAACATGCTTAACCCTGCTACTAACGAATTCTCTAAACATCTAAACTGAACCCCGAATCATGAAAAATCTCTTTTAAATCAAACTATTTTAATAAAATACCTATCGAATGATGATCCACCGAAGATTTTACCTGTTGAAATGTGAAAGTTCTTCGATGTACACCGTGTCTTGAAGGAGCATTGGTCCACGTGGTCCGGCAGTAAGGGACCTCAGACTACCAAGAGGTCTCCCAGAAGCGGACTTCAATATTTTCCGTCCAGCCTAAAACAGGAAAATTTGAATGTTTAATTGAAACAGCAACTGACTAGAAAGCACAAAAATTCATATTTTGAGGTTTTGGTGCACATTAAAAACTAAACTTTTGCGAAATTTTCAGTAATAGGTCTCGTTTACAATGGAAGAATGCTCAAATTTGAGTGATTTTTTTTTCTTTTTATAAATTGATACTACCTCACAATGCTAAGTCTCCTGCTATATATGAGGCAGTGAGAAGCAGTGAGAGGCAGTGGCAAAATTTAAAAAAATGGAGATAACCAGCACCAGCAGCATGGAAACTTCTCCTCTGTCTTAGGGCAAGGGATGTTACTAGTAGCCCTGCTAGATGCTGCTGCACAGCATGATTTAGAAAAAAAAAACTGAATGAAAGCCTACCTAGGACGTTATTTTTATATGCGTTTTACTCAAAACTTGAAAATGTCCACTTGCATCTCTTTGCTTCTCACTACCTCATATATATTCGGGCAATTCGTGCATAAGAGTTTGTTTTCAGATTTTTAGACATAAAAAAATTCATTATTTTCATAACTAAACTTTAAACATTATGGGACTAGAAATGAGATTTATGCATTTGTTTTAATGATTCAACTATCAACAAAGTTGTTTTTAGAAAAAACTTGCAAATTTAACTTTTAACCATCTCTTATCTCTCTTTTCAAAAAATACTTTATGTCGTTTTCGAACCTCTCCTGAAAAAGGGTGATTTTTTTTTTTTTTTTTTTTTGTAACATAAGTGGTGAGGTTGGCTCTGTAATAGAGGCCTCCACTTCGTACGCCGGTGGTCGTGGTTCGGTTCCCTCTAGTCTCTTGGTTGGATGTCCTCTTTTTGTTTTGTAAATATTTCGTGTGTGTTGTCTTACCAGTAAAACGAAAATTTGGGAAAATCTGTCGTAGTTATTACAATATGTAATAGAGGTAGACGAGAACGGACAATGAATTTTTTTGTACATAAGCAGCACCCCTTCACGAAAAAAAATGTTTCACCAACGATTGCTTGTAGTAACCCATGCTTTTCGTGTCGTCAACCGGTTTTGGTTTAAACTCGTCCAACGTTGAGAACCAACAATCTTGAGTGCACTATAATAATGGTGGTCGAATGTTCGTGAACGGCATGTACAAAAAAGGAGCGGAAGAAGTGAAAAGATCGTAGCAAAAGTCTAATATTAGACCAAGAGCTGACCCCCCAAAACACGATTTATCTCTTTTATGGCTTGTGGCCGGTTAAAATAATAAAAAAATGCAATTTAAAACTTTGGCTCGAATCCCCCCCACTAATTTTGGGTCAAACGGCTGCGTGGGTGGGTGAAAGGTCAAAAAAATGAAAAATATCAAAGTGATGAGTTAAATGGCTAAAAACTATATAATAGCATTAAATTAATAAGAAAAAACCCGTAGCGAATTTCCCCCCCAGCTATGTTGGGGCGAACGTGGTGCCCCCCAGGGGTAAAGTATCGATTATTAAACTTAAAAAAAAATGATCACTTTCGTGGGGGGGAATTTTACAGGGTATTAGTTTCATTATTTTGATTGCCGAAAAAAATTCCCCCCCAGTAACTATGGGTCAATTTGTCAAAAAAAAATTTTTTTTGTTCCTCTTTATTTGGTTCAAGTCGAGTATTATTCGAACTTACGCATGACTGTTTAAGTTGCAAAAAAAAAAAAAAAACCAAAGTTTGAACGTTTTTTCATTAAAAAAAACTCGTAGCAATCCCCCCCACACCTATGGAGGGGGTTGCTACGCGGTGCGCAGTTTTACAACGTGGTGCCCCCCCCCCCAGGGGTGAATTGTCGATTGATTAAATTAAAAATAAATGATCACTTTCGTGGAGGGAATTTTAGAGTATACATTTAATTGCAAAACAAAATATCTCCTCCCCAGCAATTATGAGTCTACTAGCTGCATTGCCAGGCGTTGCACGGTCTACCTCAAAAATGTACGTGTATTCGGCGTTCCAAGCATTTTATACAATTATATAATTTTTCTCGCTTTCATTACATTACTTATTGCTGCTCCACTCCTATTAGTCAAAGCGCAATGTTATATAGCCTATAGCCTTCTCAATAAATGGACTATTCAACACAAAATGAATTTTTCAGTTCGAACCCGTCGTCCCTGTAGACCAAGAGCTGAGCCCCCAAAACACGGTTTATCTGTTTTATGGCGGGTGGCCGGTTAAAATAATAAAAAAAATGTGATTAAAAATTTTGGCTCTAATCCCCCCCCTCCGCCCACTATTTGGGCGGCTGCATGCCACGCTGCATGGGTGGATGAAAGGTCAAAATAAAAGAAAAATATTAACATAAGTGAAATGGCTAAAAAGTATATAATAACATTAAATTAATTAAAAAAAACCACGTAGCAAATCTCCCCTCCAGCTATGTTGGGGCGAATGTGGGAGCCCCCCCCCCCAGAAGTGAATATCGATTGTTAAAATTAAAAAAAAAATCACTTTCGTGGGGTTGGGGATGGGGAACTTTACAGGGTATTTGTTTCATTATTTTGATTTCCAAAAAATCTCCCCGCCCCCAGTAACTATGGGTAAATTTGTCAAAAAAAAAAGTTTTTTGTTTCTCTTTATTTGGTCCGAGTCCAGTACTATTCGAACTTTCCCATGACCTCTTAAATTGTAAAAAACAATTGCAATTATTTATTCTGTAAAAAAAACACATAGAAAATCCCCTCCCCCAGCTATGTTAGGGCGAACTTGTTGCCCCCCAGGAGTGAATTATCGATTGATTAAATAAAAAAAAAAGATTACTTTCGTAGAGAGGAGGGATTTTCTCAGAGTTTACATTTGATTGTAGCAGGAAAAAAAATCCCCCTCCCCCCCAAAAAAATTTTTTTTTTAAATTTAAATTAGAAATTTTGAAATATTTTTCAAAATGAAAGGAAGCAATTCAGCGTCCGTACATCTGCTTCTACCATTGTGTGCTCAGCATGAAAAGAATGAAGGGGAAAGTATACGCCTGTGATGATTTCTTCTTGCTGTTTCGAGGGCAGTTTCGTCAGTGATCAACTGTAGCCAACACAGTGAAGTCGTTATAGCTGTTGGTTTTTCTTTTCGGAGCACGCTGTACCGCATCCTTAAACTGAAAACGTAAAAAAATCCTTTTTTCAAAAATATATTTTGCTGTTTTTATATTATAAGTGTTTTAAAGGGTAATTTTAAGTGTAGCCAGCCACCAGATAAAAGATAATTTAGTATATTATCTCTAGAGTATACATTTAATTGTTTTAATTGCAAAAAAAAAAAAAAAATCTCCCCCTACCCCAGTAATTATGAGTTTATTTCACAAACAAAAGTGATTTTATGTTAAAATTGCAATATTGACTTTTTTACTTGTAAATGTTAATGCGTTAATCCGATGCGTTAAATGAATTTTTAAAATAATAATTTGGAAATTCATATAGATTTATTTACCTTCAGCATATTGGTTGTGATAGTGTCTATCTAGTTTGATAAAAATGTTCCTGCAATCTCGATGATATAAATCTGCTTCTGTTAAGAACTCGGAAAAATCTAAATCACGGAATTTCAGTTTTCAGTGTTTTCGAATCTTTGAAACTTTTATTCCTTCAAATAAAGTTTCTGTCAAAACATTATCTTTTATCTGGTGGCTGGCTACACTTAAAATTACCCTTTAAAACACTCATAATATAAAAACAGCAAAATATATTTTTGAAAAAAGGATTTTTTTACGTTTTCAGTTTAAGGATGCGGTACAGCGTGCTCCGAAAAGAAAAATCAACAGCTATAACGACTTCACTGTGTTGGCTACAGTTGATCACTGACGAAACTGCCCTCGAAACAGCAAGAAGAAATCATCACAGGCGTATACTTTCCCCTTCATTCTTTTCATGCTGAGCACACAATGGTAGAAGCAGATGTACGGACGCTGAATTGCTTCCTTTCATTTTGAAAAATATTTCAAAATTTCTAATTTAAATTTAAAAAAAAAAATTTTTTTGGGGGGGAGGGGGATTTTTTTTCCTGCTACAATCAAATGTAAACTCTGAGAAAATCCCTCCTCTCTACGAAAGTAATCTTTTTTTTTTTATTTAATCAATCGATAATTCACTCCTGGGGGGCAACAAGTTCGCCCTAACATAGCTGGGGGAGGGGATTTTCTATGTGTTTTTTTTACAGAATAAATAATTGCAATTGTTTTTTACAATTTAAGAGGTCATGGGAAAGTTCGAATAGTACTGAACTCGGACCAAATAAAGAGAAGCAAAAAACTTTTTTTTTGACAAATTTACCCATAGTTACTGGGGGGGGGGGAATTTTTTGGAAATCAAAATAATGAAACAAATACCCTGTAAAGTTCCCCACCCCCAGCCCCACGAAAGTGATTTTTTTTTTAATTTTAACAATCGATATTCATTTCTGGGGGGGGGGGACTCCCACATTCGCCCCAACATAGCTGGAGGGGAGATTTGCTACGTGGTTTTTTTTAATTAATTTAATGTTATTATATACTTTTTAGCCATTTCACTTATGTTAATATTTTTCTTTTATTTTGACCTTTCATCCACCCATGCAGCGTGTGACCCGAAAATAGTGGGCGGAGGGGGGGGGGATTAGAGCCAAAATTTTTAATCAAATTTTTTTATTATTTTAACCGGCCACCCGCCATAAAACAGATAAACCGTGTTTTGGGGGCTCAGCTCTTGGTCTACAGGGACGACGGGTTCGAACTGAAAAATTCATTTTGTGTTGAATAGTCCATTTATTGAGAAGGCTATAGGCTATATAACATTGCGCTTTGACTAATAGGAGTGGAGCAGCAATAAGTAATGTAATGAAAGCGAGAAAAATTATATAATTGTATAAAATGCTTGGAACGCCGAATACACGTACATTTTTGAGGTAGACCGTGCAACGCCTGGCAATGCAGCTAGTAGACTCATAATTGCTGGGGAGGAGATATTTTGTTTTGCAATTAAATGTATACTCTGTAAAATTCCCTCCACGAAAGTGATCATTTATTTTTAATTTAATCAATCGACAATTCACCCCTGGGGGGGGGCACCACGTTGTAAAACTGCGCACCGCGTAGCAACCCCCTCCATAGGTGTGGGGGGAATTGCTACGAGTTTTTTTTAATGAAAAAACGTTCAAACTTTGGTTTTTTTTTTTTTTTTTTTGCAACTTAAACAGTCATGCGTAAGTTCGAATAATACTCGACTTGAACCAAATAAAGAGGAACAAAAAAAAATTTTTTTTGACAAATTGACCCATAGTTACTGGGGGGGAATTTTTTTCGGCAATCAAAATAATGAAACTAATACCCTGTAAAATTCCCCCCCACGAAAGTGATCATTTTTTTTTAAGTTTAATAATCGATACTTTACCCCTGGGGGGCACCACGTTCGCCCCAACATAGCTGGGGGGGAAATTCGCTACGGGTTTTTTCTTATTAATTTAATGCTATTATATAGTTTTTAGCCATTTAACTCATCACTTTGATATTTTTCATTTTTTTGACCTTTCACCCACCCACGCAGCCGTTTGACCCAAAATTAGTGGGGGGGGATTCGAGCCAAAGTTTTAAATTGCATTTTTTTATTATTTTAACCGGCCACAAGCCATAAAAGAGATAAATCGTGTTTTGGGGGGTCAGCTCTTGGTCTATATGGAAGGCACGCACTTTTTTCTTTTAAGTACATACAAACAATTACTGAGAATAATTCTTGATTAATCATTTGCATGCCACGCCGGCCATGTAAAGAGGTAAAGCCTACGCAATACAGTTTTTGAAAAGTGAAAATTATGATAATGAAAAATGAAGCTTGATTTTAATGCAATACTTCATCATTATGGTTTTTTAAAATAAATTCTATGTCTTATTTTATTCGTACGCACTGAATGAAAAAATATCTTTTGTGCAAATTTATTGTCTTGGCTTAAAAAGCTTTTGCGCTCCATGCAAATCAAAAGCTCAATTTCTTTAAGGATGGATTGTATTTTACAATTGTAAACAATTTTTATCCGAAAATAACTTATCAAAAATTAAAAAGAAATGTCTCAATAGCTTGACTCTGGTAACCTCTGGTAACCTCCTATGCCTTACTTCTCCTTCCAAGCAAAACCGACCCCCTTCAAGATCAAGCGTCTTGTCATCAAAGCCACACTAGACATTTTGCCTCTCCAGCTATTTTATGAATACCAAATAAGGTAATAAACACAGATATCTGAATTAGGTAGATTTAAAACCAAAGAGCGTTAGCTCTCCTCTTCACACGAGGCAACTTTAGTTGAATCGGCTTTCGAACGGGCGGAACGGTTATTAGGAAGCGTAAACAGGTAGAAAAGTGAAGGAATCGCCTGGCATCCTTCACACGACAGTTAACTGTTCCTGGTGTGCCCGACACAGCATGCACATGTGCCGCTACCATTCTCATCAAACAGGTAGAAAAGAGTAGGAGTCGCCTGGTATCCTTCACCCGACAGTCAACTGTTCTTGGTGTGTCCCGCACAGTAAGCATAGGTGTCAGTGTCGCTACCATTCTCATCAAACAGGTAGAAAAGTGAGGGAATCGCCTGGCATCCTTCACACGACAATCAACTGTTCTTGGTGTGCCCGACGCAGCAGGCACACCCGCTAATCAACTTTTTGATGAGAATGGTAGCGGCACATGTGTCTGCTGTGCCGGTCACACCCAGCTCAGTTTAATCGGGTGAAGTTTGCCAGGCGATTCGTTCAGTTTTCCGCCTGTTTGATGAAAATGGTTGTGGCACATATGCCTGCTGCACACCAAGCACAGTTCTGCATGGGCAGGTAAATGACAGTATCTGCAAAAATGAGTTTTCGAGATAGTTGAAGAAATGTTTGTTGTATTCAATACTAACAATTGAGGTAGTGAGAAGTAAAGGGATGTAAGTGGACATTTTTACGTTTTGAGTATAACGAGTTTAAAGTTGCGTTCCTAGGTAGGCCTTCGTTGAAACATTTTTCTAAATCATGTTGTATAACAGCACCTGCTAGAGCTACTAGTACATTAACTTACCACAAGACAGAGGAGAGGTTCACCTACCATTTGTACTGGTAATCTCCTAATTTTTCATTTTGGCACTTGCATCCCTTTGCTTCTTACTGCCTCAATCGAGAAATGTTGGAATTCGATGCTGTTTTTGCGCTTTTTTCTCAGTGGGAATCAAAATTGCAAGATTGCACAATAAAGCTGACGTACAATAGATGACAAAAATGAAAATTGAAAAATTTGCAGTTACTGCCCTTTACCTGCCCACGGCAGAGTTGACTGTCGTGTGAAGGATGCCAAGCGATTCCTTCACTTTTCTACCTGTTTACACTTTCTAATAACTACCCCACCCCACAGTGGGGCGAAAGCACCTAAAAGCGCTTAAAAGTGTTTTTAATCCTCTCTCGCTATTTTGTTTACACAGGCATGTTATAATGGATTTTTCTCGATTTGCTTGGGCTCGGGGTCCAAAGTTCGCAGGGTTACGCAGCTAATTCTTTTTCAGGGTCTTTCTACAGACCATTTATGACTAATTAATATTAATTTCTAAGAGGACATTTTTTTGTAGAGTGTTTTGAAAAAAACAACTTTGGATTCCGAAGTTTTTGGTGCTGATCAAAACCAATTTTTGTTTTGAGAATTCGATTACTCATTTCTTTCGTCCTCTTACTATCATTGGGCACGATAGAAATTAAATATACCCACCTTTAATAGGAAAAAATATTATAGACTGCTTAAAAGCAATTTTTGTAAATTCCCATCACTCATGGTTTTTCAACTTTCTAAAGGCTCCCTTCAGCTTTGTAGTGGACGAAGGGCTCTAAAATTCCAGTTCTGATTGCCTAAGAGGTAGGCCTGTGCAAATTTATTAATCTTCAATTGGTTTAGTATAGGAAAAAAACATTTATAAGCGCTTTTTGGCGTTTTCGCCCCACTGTGCGCCCGTTCGAAAGTTGATTCAACTAAGCTGCCTTGTGTGAAGGAGGCGTTAATTGTAACTTCACAGTAGTGGTGTGTTTTTAACATTGACGCACTAAAACACTGTACACTGAGATTAATTTTTAAGCAAGAAAGTGTACACGTGTAACATGAATATCAATTACCTTCTTTTTTCCTTCCTGATCATCCGCTGGATGACTTTCAACATCGAAGAGACACATGTCCTCTTTGCCGCACGCCTCCATTAGCGTGCGCAAGATGGTATCTCTGCTGACGATAAGAGACTGCAGTTTCGGGTCAGATTCCGGATTCGACCAACGACCGTTGGCCCGAATCTTAGCATCCAGTGCCTTGTAAGAGGACTTAAGCTGCTCCACATTGCTCTCCTGTACATTGCAAAGGGGAAAATATTGTTCTATGATGTTTTTAAAAATATTCTCATCTACATTTGTATTCAGTTTTTGGTTATTCATTTGGTACAATCATTAAATAACTGTCAGCTGAAAATTGCGAATTAGTTTCAACCAGTGGTTGGAAGTAGCGCGCTACAAGTAGCGACGCTACTGTAGTAGCTACATTTTTTAGTAGTTTGTAGTGTAGCGCACTACTTTTTAAAAAAAAGTTGAGTAGTGAGTAGTTCGCTACAAAAAAAAAGTAGTTTGTAGCGATTTCTAGAAACTACTTTTGAATAAAGTAAAAAAAAAAACGCGTTTTCAGACGAATTTGACTAGTGCAAGTCTTACGCGAGTAAAACTTGCACCTATGAGATTCGCAAGACTGAAAAATACGAGCTGACCTCTGACATATTATTTTGACGCCATACTTTGTATCTGTTTGACGCCATTAGTTTGTTTGGCATAGAAACTTTCACATTTTCCCAATATTCGCCTTGAATAGAACATGGCTTAGAAAGAAAGAAACGATTTTTTTCCGTTTCATGCAAACTTTGCTCGTTAAGCAAAAAGCTTTCGGTATCAATACTATTTGCACATGCAGTCGAACCTCAACTTACGCGAGGGATGCGTTTCAAACTTGAGATAAACATTATGTAAAATTATATTTCATCAACTTCATATTTAGAAAAAAAAAAAAAAAATGCGGAGCGGCGATTTGTACGTTAACAATCTGATGTTTCGACTAGTACGGTGCGGGAAACTTTGGCTTTCAGTGATGCTAAAGGGGAATTCCATTCACGAAACTAATATTTAGTACCCAAGAAAGAAGGTGATATAAGCCCTGCGCTTCCGCTCCGAAAATTTTCGTGTTGCGGTTGAGGAATTCGCGTCAGCTGCAGAATGCGTTTCTCGAGTAAAACTCGCTTTATAGACATTTCGCGTTAGTCGAATTGCGTTGTAGCCAGAGTCCACTGTTGTTAAAAATTGCACATTGAAGTAAAGTAAGCATTTTTAGTTATGTTTCATGTTTCGGATAATTAGTAGCACCGTTTGGGATATTTTTCCTTTTTTTTTCTTTTTCACTGATCGAGTGTTGATATATTAACATATTAAAAGTCAATTACTAAATGTTGTGAGTTTTTGAGGTTATTTGTTAAAATTAAAAAATGCTTTTATTTCATTTTATATGGGGCGTAAGAAAAGAGATGGTGTCCATGTCCGGAACCCTAGATTGAAGCTCAAAAGCAATTAATTCCTACGAAATATAAGTTCCTTTAAAATTAACTCATATAATGAAAATTAAAGTTTTTCTCTTTTGTTTAAAAGATGCTTTTCATCATCTAAATCAATTTCATGTGTATGTATGTCTATGTAAAATTTAAACCAAATTATGACTAGATTTATCTCAATTTCAAGTAGCCGAGTTACACTTCTTGAATGAAATACTATTTACTGTCAGGAAAGGATTAAAAATTTGAAGGTTGAATTCCTTCCACTTTTAAACAGGGTTGGCCGGATTGGACCCAATTGTTTGGACCTAATGGGGTTTTTTGAAAAAACCCATTATTTAGCCCACTTTTGGGTTTTTTAAATTTTCTGAGGAATTTTTAAAAAAATAATTTAAATACATTCACAATTTAAACTTCTTTTTTTATTTGTTCTTCACCACAGACAATGGACATAAAGAATGAATTTTGAACTTTAATAGTATTTCTCAACTCTTAATGGCATTAAAAAATACTTCAAAGGTTTTATATAAATAAATAACTCAAGTTATCTTGACTAAGTCCTGTCACGTCTGATTTTTTCAATATATGTAGATTGTACAGAGGAAACTACTCTAGCTAAAAGGCTTTTATTTGAATGATTTTCTGCAAACCAACACGTCACAAATCTCGAATAAACAAGGTATATTTTTTAGAAATTAACACGAGTTACAAAAGGTCGGACAGAAAACAGAATAGGATGTACAGTATTTTTTTTTCATTATCTTACGAAAAAGTTTAATATTTCTTACTCTGTACACATAAGTAGAAAAGAGACAACATAAAATTCAAGGAAATGTCTTGATTAAGCTGGAATTCAGTTAAAAGGGTTTTAAACTACTTGAGGTTCTACAGTAGCTTGCATAACAAAATGAAATACAATTAAGTAAAATTTTTAAAAAAACGTAGTAATTAAAAGCGAACAAACGAACAATAGATTTTATCGCTCGAAAAGTAACTATGCCTTAACTGTTGATAATCATGGAAACTAAAAAATCTGAACCTTCACCATTCTTGGGTTTTGTCGTCTTTTATACTTTTCTTCAGAAAACGATGAATTTTCCAGCTTTTTTACTCCAAGACATTTTTTGTGCTTTGTCCATATACTTACGCTCCAACATGCTACAAGTACCCACATTTTCCCTTAAAAAAGACAAAAAAAAAACCCCACATTTCTTTTAAAAAACCCAGCTTTAGTTGTTTTTTTGGGGGGTTTTTATTTAAAAAAACCCTGGGTCCATGGCCTTAAAAAAAAACCCGGGTTTTTGCCAACCCTGCTTTTAAATCCTTTCTTGCAGGGAATATTAGTGTAAATGGTAAAAAAATGTTTGGATTGAAGAATCGTTTCAGTAAAGGAAAGAAAGAATGAATAATTTATAGCAATATTCCATGTTCAAGTGAGCCAATATATCAATCTGAACAATTTTTAAATTTTTTTCATTCAATCCTCAAATGGCGTGTATGTGTACGTTATTTATTTATTTATTTTTTAAATAGTAGCGAAGTAGTGACTACATTTCAAAAGTAGTTTGTAGTTGCTACATTATGAAAAAAGTAGTTGTATTTGTAGTTAATTACATTTGAGCTAAAGTAGTTGTAGTTGTAGTTCGCTACAAAAAAAATGTAGTTTTTCTAACCACTGGTTTCAACCTCACACAAGTGCTGCGTTTTTAACTATACTATAAGCAAACGGGCTGTCGCATAGCTTTATTCCAACTGTCTTGCAATATTTTAGTAAGAACCATTTGGTATTTAAAGCACATTATTACTTTTAAACAAGTGCCAGATTATACAAAATCGCTGCAAAAGTTTTTTTTCCAGAAATTAACATCAGATTCCGTATATCCTACAGACAGAAAAAAATACACTAGTACGCTTGAGAGGAAATTTTTTTCAACTGCAACATTAAGATTGGGAATTATGCATACTGAATTCTTTGGGGGTATAGAACACTCCACCGCACCAGTTCAACTTGATAACTACAAATATTTTATCTTCATAGCTTTAGCAGTTTTTATTTTACACTAGCGCTGCGATTTTAACCATAAATATTTTAGTAAAAACCATTTATTTTTTAATGAACATTATTATTTTAAACAAAGTTCCAGAAAGTAAAATGTCGTTGCAAAAATTACTACCCAAAAATTAACATTATAAGGTTAACACACCAGTAGTGGCCAGTGCTTCAGTAGTGGTCACTTCAAAGTTTAAAACGCACTAGTAGTGGCCATAGTGAAGCATATTTTTAAACTGTGGGTCTACAATATTGTTATGTGTTCCGTGAAGCTTCAAACTTTCTTTAAATGACGACACAGTTCTTGAGAAAACACAGGAAATTTATTTACAACTATGTACAAGAAATATCGTTAACAACTGCTAAATTAACCATAGCAATTAGGCAAATATCAATAACCACCGTAAACTCAACGGTAACAAGCGTATTTACATCAAAATACGCAATAACACAGCGCAAAGGCCAATTCATTTTCCAGCGCAACAGCTGAAAACAAGACTCCACAGTTAGAAAGCAAAACTGACTCTCTCCCTCATTCACAAGACGCACGGCGTTTTACACCGCTTTAGAAAGTTCGACAGAATTCTATTTATCTCTCATTCTGGATGTTTCATTTTTATTCCATTCACAAATCTTATCAGGGGACCATATGACCATATACGTCATTCGAATGTAAGGGGGTTGTATGTTCATTACAAGAAACTATTTACAGGTTAAGTTACTACGATAATTTTAGATGAAAATTAATGGAACAAACACCAAAATTAGACAGAGTACAACAAATTGATCATAAAAACAATTACTATTTACGAAATTGGTAACGATATTAAATACCTCTCTTGAAACTCAATGCGAGTATTATAGCCTGACTCTTTTTTAATCGTCCCATTTTCTAAAATGGCCAGAACTTATATTTGTTCAAATTTTATCCATTTTCCCCCAAATCTCAAATTTGATCCAGTAGTGGCCACTCCAAAATCTGAAAATTTCAGTAGCGACCATCTGACATTCGCCCGTCCGAAAAATTTACATAACTTACTTTAAATTGAAATAACTGATGAATAAAATTTATTCAATAAGATAGTTACGTTAAGTACCAATATACAAGGTGAGTTCGATCGAATCTGCCATACGAAAGGGGGTGATAGAAGAGCCCAAGCGGAGCATAGAACCACCCATTATCGTGTCCAATCCTTAACCGTAACCGAGTTTTGGTAAATTTAAGGAAAATGAGTTAAAAAAAAAAAATTTGAGAAAACGATTGATTTCTAAAATTCCTGTAGAACCTACAAAGAAAATAAGTACATATTTGGAAAGAGCAGACTAAATCCTACAAAATGATACCTTTCGCATTAAGATAGTCGCATTTTACCGAGAGCTACAAGCTTTGAAATATTGGACACACTCAGAGTTAAAATGGTGCCAACATTTTTAATCGACATTTTCAAAAACAACCGTAAGAGCTGCCATCGGGCAAATCAACCAAAAACTGGCCCATTCCATTAGCTTTCAGATGATACAACAACAAATCATATTGGGCTTCATGTTCAGCTGAAATTCAGGCTTTTGTTTGAAACAGTGTAAAAATCTGCATTCGTTAAAAAAAGGAAAACCAGCGAAGAGTCGCACTTTTCTGTTTTGAATTTTCTGTTTCACGATAGCATGTTGCTTTCTTTGTTTAAGAAAATGATATTTTTATATAAAAATAATAGTTTTAACAGTTTAATAAAAAGAAAAAACACGAGATAACGATTCGTAGAAATAAAAGAAGCATTACTTTCCCGTGCTTTTCACAAAGGGAAAATCAATAACAAAAAAATGTTACACCAACATCGATTAGTACATTTAATAAACCTGCAAAATTTACAATAGCTGCTGAAATTGGTCGCCGCCACATCTGATACACGCTCTTGCCCTTTTGCGAACGGAAACAACCGTTGCTCTTAAATAAATTTCATTCCTTAGTTTCCCTACTGCTTCAGCAAGCCGGTCGCTCAATCCTTGCAAACTTGCTACTTCTGTTTTGTAAACTTCTTGTTTTAAGAATCCCCAAACAAAGAAGTCCACTGGCGTCAGGTCTGGGGATCTAGGGGGGCAAGGGATGGGGCCCATACAACCAATCCATTGGGGATACTGTTCAGTTAGAAATTCCCGAACGGCATCTGAAGAATGTGCAAGGGCTCCATCGTGTTGGAAAATGATTTCCGCTCTCTCCTGAACAGGAATAGTATCAAGAAGGTCAGGCAAATGATGTTCAATGAACTCTAAATATGAGCTTCCTGCATTATAAGACCTTAAAACGTATACAGACCCATCAAAAGACTTCCGATTACGATTTATGATTGTGAAAAATATCGTCTGAAAATAAAAAGCATTTGTTTAACAAAAGAATTAATGATAAAAACTAAACAGAATTATTCATTTGTCATAATATTTTATGTATCGTTTGCTTCTTTCTGATATTTTGTAAATGTGTTTTGAAAATTGCTAGAATTATGATTCTTTTTACAGTAAGTCAGTAGAGAGTGTGTTTTTAGTTTTTGAAAGTTTTCGTTAAAGTTTCTAAAGATAAGTTGCTATATTCTTTTCTCGATTTTTGGGTATGTCTCGATTTTTTAACGAAGAGTATGCTGATATGCATTTCGTGTACGGATTTTGTGATGGTAATGCTCGCAGAGCCGAGAAAGAATACCGGCTCCGTTACCCAAATCGTTCTGCATCTAATAGATGTGTTTGCCTCTATACATCGAAAGCTCAGAGAGACAGGTTCATTTGGTACGTTGTTCGAGAGGGGCCAGGATCACCGTTCTGCCAATGTTGAGGAGTATGTGCTGGACCGAGTAGTGGAAAACCAAAGTGTGAGTTCACGCTCGATTGCTATAGAAGGTGGACTATCACAACGTAAAGTGATGAAAACATTGCACCAGGGGCGTAGCTAAGGGGGGGGGTTTTGGGGACAACCCCCCCCCCCGAAAAGTTAGTCTCAAAAAAAAGAGAAAAAGAAGAGAGAAGTGAAAGAAAAAAAAAGAAGAAAAGGAAAAAATTCCAAGCGATTATATATATATATATATATATATATATATATATATATATATATATATATATATATATATATATAAAGAAGTAACCCCCCCCCCCCGAAAGTCGGGTCTAGCTACGCCACTGCATTGCACCAAAACAAGTATCACCCGTATCATTTTACTCTAGTACAAGAACTGCGCAATTCAGATTTAGAAAAGCGGGTAACATTTTGCAGATGGCTACTAGCCCGAGACACTGAAGATCACCATTTTCTAAGAAAGGTATTGTGGACAGATGAGTCGTTGTTCACTAGAGGGGGCATCATATATTTGCATAACTGAAATCATTATACTGAACATAATCCTTTCTTAACCCAAAACTCATCATTCCAAACTCGATTCAGCATAAATGTTTGGATTGGCGTAATAGGAGATCATTTAATTGGTCCGTATGTGTTTCGAGGTAACCTAAAAGGAAACACATATTTAGAGTTCATTGAACATCATTTGCCTGACCTTCTTGATGCTATTCCTGTTCAGGAGAGGGCAGAAATCATTTTCCAACAGGATGGAGCCCCTGCACATTCTTCAAATGCCGTTCGAGAATTTCTAACTGAACAGTATCCCCAATGGATTGGTCGTATGGGCCCCATCCCCCTGCCCCCTAGATCCCCAGACCTGACGCCAGTGGACTTCTTTGTTTAGGGATTCTTAAAACAAGAAGTTTACAAAACAGAAGTAGCAAGTTTGAAAGAATTGAGCGACCGGCTTGTTGAAGCAGTAGGGAAACTAAGGAATGAAATTTCTCTAAGAGCAACGGTTGTTTCCGTTCGCAAAAGGGCAAGAGCGTGTATCAGATGTGGCGGCGACCAATTTCAGCAGCTATTGTAATTTTTGCAGGTTTATTAAATGTACTAATCGATGTTGGTGTAACATTTTTTTGTTATTGATTTTCCCTTTGTGAAAAGCACGGGAAAGTAATGCTTCTTTTATTTCTACGAATCGTTATCTCATGTGTTTTTTCTCTAAATTAAATGTTAAAACTATTATTTTTATATAAAAATATCATTTTCTTAAACAAAGAAAGCAACATGCTATCGTGAAACAGAAAATTCAAAACAGAAAAGTGCGACTCTTTGCTGGTTTTCCTTTTTTAACGAATGCAGATTTTTACACTGTTTCAAACAAAAGCCTGACTTTCAGCTGAACTTGAAGCCCAATATGATTTGTTGTTGTATCATCTGAAAGCCAATAAAATGGGCCAGTTTTTGGTAGATTTGCCCGATTGTAGCTCTTACGGTTGTTTTTGAAAATGTCGATTAAAAACGTTGGCACCATTTTAATTCTGAGTGTGTCCAATGTTTCAAAGCTTGTAGCTCTCAGTAAAATGCGACTATCTTAATGCAAAAGGTATTATTTTGTAGGATTTAGTCTGCTCTTTCCAAATATGTACTTATTTTCTTTGTAGGTCCTACAGGAATTTTAGAAATCAGTCGTTTTCTCAAAATTTTGTTTTTTTACTCATTTTCCTTAAATTTACCAAAACTCGGTTACGGTTAAGGATTGGACACGATAATGGGTGGTTCTATGCTCCGCTTGGGCTCTTCTATCACCCCCTTTCTTATAGCAGATTCGATCGAACTCACCCTGTATTAATCACATTATTATTGTTCATTTCTTTCTTCAAAGTATATAAGTAACCTTGAAGTGTCCACTACTGAAGCACTAGACACTACTGGTGTGTTTACACTGTTAAAACTACAGGATGCATTCGGCACCTTTCAGGGGAGAAACGCTTGTTCACCAACGGCACCCAATACGGAGCCGAAATCGCACTTCTAAATAGGGTGAAAAACAGGCACCTTTTAAAAACTAGACAGCCGGAGTGAAAAAAAGGATCCTTCGGAGAGAGAAATGGCACCCTCGCTATAGATCCTCCTCCCCCCTCCCCCGTATTGTGTGCGTTTTTGAATTCAGTTGTGTGCTTTTTTTTTTTTAGTTTTGTTTTGATTTATGATATTTTACGTTTTGGACATTTTTCACATTGAACTCGGTATTGGAAATGATTAAAACATGTAATTACAGCATTTGATCATATTTCAGAGTTTTCAACATAGTTAAAAAGTGCTCATAGCGTTAATTCATCTGATCGTGCTCTAACTCAGTGTTTCTCAACCTCTTTTGACCCACGGGCGCGGTAAAAGCAAATGAAAAACTTTGCGGACCGGTGAAATCTTTATCGTTTTCTTAAAGAATCATAAAATAAATAATATGAATAATAACTCTGGGGTCGTTAAAAAACATGTGAAAAAATTCAGAGTTCTGATGTTTTTTTTTTTTTACAAAAAGTAATGTTAAAAATTAATAAAACAATAAATATCCACCCCTTCACTTGTATCAAAGATCTGTCACAAATACGTTATAATTTAAAAACGAGTAATTATTTAAAACATGTGAGAAATTATACATTTACTATAACTTGACGTATTGCGAAAATGAAGCATAGCTGTACTTATGGATTATTTAAATGATGAGCCAAATTTATTCAGGGATATTACAATTACGGAAAAACAAAATCGTTTCATAAACGTTAATTAAGAGTAACAAAAGAAAATGCACATAAAGTTTTTCAACAGTTAAATAAAAAACCAAAAGAAAGTTCTAACGCTTTCGAGGACCGCTAACAGGAAATGATTCTAACACTTGAATGAGAAAGCAAAAAAAAAAAAAAGAGCTAGACTGAGAGAGATTTTTTTTTTCCCGCTAGCTTTATGTTATAATCTACGAAGCACAAGAAACATTTTCATTAAGGTTCTTTTGGTGACTAATAAAAGCTGCTTATCGAGTATCCAAGAAAATAATGACACATATTTTTAGTAGCGTTTTGAATGATGGAAATTTCACGATAGTAACGGTAAACGGGAACTAGAAGACTAACGGTTACTGAAAAGCAATAAATGCACTTTTAAACACTTAACTATGTTTGAAAGCCCTAAAAGCTACAAAGTGATCAAAAGCTGTACTTACTTGTAATTTCGGATAATTAATCCTAGAAAACTTGGGTTTTAATCCAATAGTGTACTTCATTCAATGTGAAAGACACACAAACGCAATCATCATTTGTCCGCCATATTGAGGTGGTTGAATGTATGTCTAAGGCAAAAAGCGCATGCGCAATGAGTCTTTCTGCGATTGCATGATGTTCTGGCTCCTCTGCTCTATTTTCTAGCCTGTGTTGCACCTCCAAGCACTCTGCTTTCACCTTAGAGGGAATATTTTCACTCGTCTGGAACTCCTGGTTTTAACAGTGTACATTACTTCTTACCTAGTATTTATATAATTTTTTTTTTTTAAAATGTTTTTTGACACAGTGCGAAATTTTTTGAACATCGAGAATCGGGCTTAACTTAATTCTTTTGGGGTTTTGGACGCACCACCACACATTTCAGAAATAACTTGAAAAATGCAAACATTTCACTTTCATATAAAGTTATTTTTAATTCGACTAAATCGCATTTTACATTTATGCGGTGGAGGGGGTGATGTTACTGGTATTTTTCTCCTTATAGGAGACTTTATTTTGGAGGTGTTCTGCAATATTTGAGGGGCTTTGCCACCGCCCTTGGAGGGAGATGAGGGTCCCTGCTTTAATGAATCTTGGAAACATATCAAAAGTGTTTGTATTTATTAGTCCACCCAGTTTCTATTTCGGAACAGCAGATGTATTATTTTATTTAAGTAAAGGGGAGTCGGGGTTTTGGTCGCTATTCGTTGTACAGCTAAAGTAAGAAAGAGCAATTCTTGAAACTATGTATTTTTTTAACCAAAACCCCATGAGAATTGGCTGAAAATATGTATTTACAAATTGGAAAAACTGGACAACCGTTTTAAAATTAAGGTAAAAACCAAAAAACGAGATTCTTCCAACTGCAGTTTTTCATTTTAATCATTTAAAAAGAAATCTACATTTTTTTTCTAGCACAAGGTACGCATTTTTCACGGTTAGAAAAGATATTTCAGTTTGAACAAAATTTTGCTCCCCAAGAAGTAAAAATAGAAATTTACCTTTTGTGATTCCGAATAATCTCTCAGTTGCTCAGAAGCCTTGTCTTGCAGTTGTTCACCACCTCCGACGGCTGAAACTAGGTTTGAAAGAGTGGTATTTGCCAACCCGCCTTCGGCGGCTGAAGCTAGGCTTGAAAGAGTGGTATTTGCCAACCCACGCGCGATGCCAGTTATGTTTAGTGACATGCTCGAATGATAGAGAAATCTTCAAACTTTCAAAAAAAAAAAAAAGTACCAAAATAATCCGGTCTAGAACTTTATAAGAAATCAAATGGTTCCTTTTGACAAAACTCTATCAAAAAACAAATCTCCAATTTAAGTACTCGGCGACAAATTGCTTGAAAAAATTCCAGCAAAAAATATTAGAAAATATTCATTCATAGAAGTATTTTTTACAAATGCTGGTTTGCCAACTCCTCATCTCCAAATATATGATTCAGTTTGATATCGTTTTCACTTATTAAAAGTCAAACGATTAACCTTCAAACATTTCTGTGATGCATACAAGCTTAACGCTTAGATAAGTATGGGGGTTAAGAACGAAAGACGTTCGCTAATCTCTCGGATTTTAACATAAAATGCATAATCACTCGATTAGGATTGACAATGAGCTGTTCGATCGAATAAAGAATGTATACTATGTAGAATAAATTATGCTTATCAGATTTTTTTTTCCTTTTGTAACTTTCTATGTCGAAGTTTAGAAAAGCATTTTAAAACAAAATTTGATTCTATCGAAACTTCACAGATTTGCGACGCGTAAAATACACTTGTGACTGGAATAATAAATGGCGAATATTGTAAGATTACTCCTGGGGGACATTTTTTTATCTGTTGCGTTCGATTTTTTTAATCAGACTTAAGAGGCCATTCATTAATTACGAATGGGTCTCGAGGGGGAGGGGGGTTACAAAAATGTCAACATACCCTCACTTTGGGGGGAGGAAGGGGTCAAAATATTCTTACTTAATATTTTATAAGACGATATTTTATATTAGAAATCGCTCGGTCAAGTGGGTAGGAAGAGATAATATTTCATTTGCGTCTGGGAAGGTAAAAAACGTATTAGGATGAGCTGTTTTTTACTTGTTTTTCAAAGAATGAATGGTGTAAAAATAAATTAAAAAAATCGCACTATTCTTGGCACGTTTTATTTTTAATTAATATCGCATCATATAATATATCTGAAAAATAATAATCTTTGATTTACGTCAAACTGGGAGTTTTAGTGAAACTGATCAATTTTTTATCAACCTTTTATTATTTTGAAAAACTAAATGGAATCTTACTTAAGAATAGGGGGGGGGGGTGAAAAATCTTACGTACCCTTACATGGGGGGGAGGGGTCAAAAATTGCCAAAATCATCCTTACGTGATTAATGAATGGCCCAAAGAAACTTTTGCATTGCTGATTTTAAATATGTAATTGGTTTCTCCCTATAAGGTTCAAGTTTTTCAGCATCATCATCATCAAGGATTAGACTACAAACCTTGTTCCAGCTTCTTGGTCTAACCTCCTTTTTCTAGTTCTCGCTTGTTTTTTGAATTGTAGTAGACAGGATCACCACGAAATTAAATATTTAGGAGGGCGAAAATTCTCAATTTTCTGAATGGAACTCCCAAATTTCACTGAATGATGACAATTTTACCAAATGAAACTCCAATTTTGCCGAATCGTCAGACAAAATGTGCCGAATAAGGAAATTTTTGGAAGACCATAGTAACCCCCCATCGGGGTGCCCCTGGTCGTAGATGACGGCACTAGGAAGGGTTTTATTTATTTATTTATTTGTTTATTTATTTATTTTATTGCAAAAGCACTTGATTTTATATCATGAACCTTCGGCGCTAGGAAGTAGGGTGGCTCGAAAAAATCGATTTCCTTTTTCGGAATCGCGTTATCCCTCAAAAGTTGTAGTTTGTTATCCTCAATTGGGGAAAAATAATAAAAAAAAAATCTAAGTTGACATCTTTAGTTCGCGCATTAGGCTGAAAGTTTGAAAAAATATGCTAAAAATTGATTTTTTTTTTAAGTAATAAATTAGTTTTTTTTTTTAATTTTTATAACGCAACAGCCATAAATTGCCAGTATATAGCGTAGTTTGAACCTAAAAAAAATTTTATAGCTTTTACATAAAATCTGTTTGCACATACGCCTTAGATTGCGCAAGAGATTTTAGCCCAATTTAAGGCGAATGCGCAAGCGAAAGATCTTATGTAAAAGCTATGAAATATTTTTTTAGGTTCAAACTACGCTATATACTGACAATTTATGGCTGTTGGTTATAAAAATATAAAAAAACTAATTTATTATTTTTTGAAAAATTCAATTTTTTCAAACTTTCAGCCTCATGCGCGAACTGAAGATGTCAACTTAGAATTTTTTTTAGTTATTTTTCCCCTATTGAGGATAACAAACTACAACTTTTGAGAGGTAACGCGATTCCGAAAGAAAGAAATCAATTTTTTCGAACCACCCTACTAGGAAGTCCTTCGTTTCATTCGTTGGACATGATCTTTTCGATGAATGCGATATTCGTTAAATTTTTCGCAGAGGTTAAAAACTTTCAATTATTTATAACCAGGGTCTGATTACTGAATAGCCGTTTGGGGACCCCAAAATGGCAAAAATTGTTTAGCCAGTGGCTACAATTGTTTTATACAATAGTGACAATTGCAAAGTTTGAATACAGGGGTCGAAAAAATTATTTAGCCTTGGGCCCCTTGATATCTTAATCGGGCCCTGTTTGAAATGTCTTCATTTCTTATTTTGTCCACAAGTGTGCAGCTTTTAATGGATTTGCACCGAAGGGGACAGCATTAACAGTTTTATTTTTTAAATAAACTTTAGAAATGGTAGCTTAATCACATTTACATCATATCTTCAAGTCGGGGGCGGACTGGGTCCCCAAAAGGGCATCAATTTTGACTCCCAGGTGCGAGGGCGCAAAAAAGAAGACCCCATACTTTGAGGACGTAGTAAAAAAGGTCACATGAGTGCGAGGGCGTAAAAAAAAAGAAACACACACACACACACACGTCTGAAGGCACATTGGGGAGGACGTAGAAAAAACCCCTAAGATGCACAAGTTCAAAGCCGCAAAAAAAAAAAAAAAAAAAAAAAACCGCACTGGTGCAATTCCAAAAAAAAAAAACCGAGGCGCACCGGTTTGAGGGCGCATCGGGGCCGGTGACCAGTCCACCCTCGCTTCAAGTCCTCCAAAATTATTTAAAAAAAAAAAAACATTAATTTGTTGAGCTTTCCTGGCAGCAATATGCAAAAAAAAAAAATGAATTGTATTTCTCTACTTGTAGCATTCACCCGACGATATGATCTTAGTATGAAGGTTAATTCAAGCGAGAAAGAAATCAAAACTTGAATTAGTTTCATGGAAAAGAATTTACTATGGAAACAGGTTTGCACTATTGGTGAAAATATGGATTTCTATGCTAAGCATTTTATGAGATTAAAGAAAACAACGCAAATGCTCAGTTAAATTTGTTAATTTTGGTAACATGAAATTTTATACGCCAAAAAAGTGATAAATGCTTTAAAACTCTATTTTTTGCAATAAAACCAAAAATTTGAAAATAACTGAAAAAATATTAAAGTATATATTTTCTGATGGAACGTTTTTGGGCCTCGCTTGACCGATTTCTTCTTACACCCAAATGCAGAGCAAAAGAAAGAATTTTATCTTAAAACATCAGTTCTCTCTCGTAGAAATACATGTTATGTTGTGTTTGCTTGTCACGTAGAAAAAACCAGTTTCGTACTGGCGTGAGAATGGTTCCACAAACTCTCTCTACCCATTTTACTTCTGTGACTATTAGAACTACTATAGGGGCCTTAATGACTATAACCTCGGAACAGTAGCGTAACTATGGGGTTTGGTGCCCCTGGCGAACTTAAGAAATTGCACCCCCCCCCCCCAGGGTCGCCCACATGGGAAGTCACCGGAGGTCATTATGACCTCAAAAAAAAAATTTTTTTTTTTTTGGAACATTTTGATTGATTTGTCAAATAGGAGGCAGCATCGTAATTTATTTCCTTTTTTCTTTTTTTAGAATTATTTTTAATGATGCCCAATATTCCGTCTCAATAGATGTTATGTACGAGGAGGGACCCAAAAGTAACCGGATTTTTGTTCTAAAATATTTATATATTAGTTTATTCACAAAATTTCTTTTGTCTCTTTCAAAGTGTTCACCCTTAGATGAGATACACTTGTTACTTCTTTTTTTTCTATTGTTAGAAGCTCCCCTGGAACTCTTTAGCTTTGACCATGTTCAGTGCCCGTTGCGAAGCAGTTTTTACAGCCTCTACATTATCAAAAAGCTTCGATTTCAAAATTTCTTTCATCTTCGGGAATAGAAAAAGACCACAGGGGGCTAGGTCGGGTGAATACGGGGGTCGAGGAATGACTGGCCAACCCTGAGAGGCTAAGGCTAAGTGTACGAGAGCGTTATCATGGTGAAGGAACCATTCTTCTGATCGCCCGCGCGAGCACCAACTCACTCTTGTTTCTTCCAACGTTTCGTCAATCGTAAAACGACGACACTCGTTGATGTTTTGGCTGATTTTTTCAACGTTTTCATCATTTCGAGACGTTGAAGGGCGTTCAGAGCGAGCATGATCTTCAACATTCATGCTTAGTTGTTTAAAGCGCCCAAACCACCCGAAAACTTCTGTACGGCTCATAGCATCGTTCTTGAAAGCTTGTAGAAGCATTTGGTAAGCTATTCTGTTGCCGATTTTTCAAGCAGAAAGCAAAATTTCAAGCTTACAGTTTGTTCTTTTAAATCTGCAATAATGAGTTCGCAGGCGGAAGCAACAGTACCTGAGAATACTAACACTATCATCGGACGTTATCAACTAAACTGACGCCACTTGCATAGCTGGTTTGTGAAGGTCTCTACTTGAGCCATCTAGCTGGAGAACACTCTACTACATATAGGATTGGCATCGCACAATTAGTTCGGTTTCTTCTGGGTCCCCCTCGTATGTTTATTATATATACACTACTGGCCATTAAAATAGCTACACCAAGAAGACGACATGGTACAGACATGAAATTTAAACGACAAGAAGAAGATGATGTGATATGAAAATGATTAGCTTTTCAGCGCATTCAGACAGCGCAGGCGCCCGCAGCGACACCTACAATGTGTTTAAATGAGGAAATTGTACAGCCAATTTCCCACTTTGAAATTCAATTTGAACGTTGTTGCGTGGTGGAAAATTGTTGTGATGCCTCGTGTAAGAAGGAAAAATGCATACCAGCACGTTTCTGACTTTGATAGAGGTCGAATTACAGCCTAACGGGATTGCGGTTTATCCTATTGCAGTACTGTTGCTCGCCGTCGGTCGATATCCAATGACAGTTAGCAGAATATAGATTCGATGGGTTCAGGATGGTAATACAGATCGTCGTGCTGGTTCTCAACGGCCAATACTCACTAGCAGCCGAGAGGACAGGTATGTTATCCGCATGACCTTTATCCATCGTACAGCCACGTCACGAGCCTTGAGTCAAGAAATGGGGTCATTTGCAAGACAACAAGTGTCTGCACGAACAATTCGGCGATGTTTACAGCAGCATGGACTGTCAGCTTGGAGACCATGGCTGCGGCTACCATTGATGCTGCATCACAGACAGGAACGCCTTCGATGGTGTGATCAGTGACAAACCTGGGTGAACCAATGGCGGGACGTCATTTTTTCTGATGAATCTAGGTTTTGTTTACAACATCATGATGATCGCATCCGTGTTTGGCGACATCGTGGTGAATGCACACAGGCAGCGTGCATTCGCCATCGTCATTCTTGCCCATCCGCTGGTGTGATGGTATGGGGTGCCATTGAATACACATCTCGGTCACCTCCTGTTCGCATTGACAGCACTATGAACAGTAGGCGTTACATTTCTGTTGTGTTACGAACCGTGGCACTAATCTTTATTCGAGCCCTGCGAAACTTTACGTTTCAGCAGGATAATGCACGACCGCATCTGACTGGTATTATTCAGACTTCCCTTGATACGGAAAATGTTCGACTGATACCCTGGCCAATACGTTCTGCAGATCTCTCACCAATGGAAAACGTCTGATCAATGGTTGCTCAACAACTGGCTCGTCAGCTAACGCCAGCCACTACGGTCGATGAACTGTGGCATCGTTTTGAAGCTGCATGGGTATCTGTACCTGTACATGCCATCCAATCTCTGTATGACTCAATGCCCAGGCGTATAAGCGCTGTTATTGCTGCCAGAAGTGGTAGTTCTAGGTACTAATTTCTCGGGATCTATTCACCCAAATTTCTTGAAAATTTAATCATTTGTTATTTCTGACATAATATATGTGTCCAATAAATATCATTTTGTTATCTGCATTTCTTCTTGGTGTAGCAATTTTAATGGTCAGTAGTATATATATATATATATATATATATATATATATATATATATATATATATATATATATATATATATATATATATATATATGTATACGCCCTCTCTAGCTCTTTTTTTTTCGAGTTTTTTTTTTTTTTTTTAATTTTAAGGCATTTTACAAATTCTATGATAAAAAAAAACTTTTTTTTAAAAAATAAATCAGTTGAAATGCCGCCCCCCCCCCCCCCCCCGGCTGCTGCGACCCTGGCGAGAGCCACTCCTGCCAACCTCTAGTTACGCTACTGCCTCGGAAATTATAACGTTGCCAGCAACTAATCAACAAATACTTTGAAATGCTCCCTTACTCCACAAATTAAAGAAAATTCTTACCACAATGGGGTCGTTTCCAAAATTTTAAAAGTATTTTTTTCTGAAAGAGTATGCTTAAAAAATAGGATCTGACCATTTTTTAAATAATTTGACAAAGTTTTATATTTTTAAAAAATTACTTAAATCGGTGCGCTTTCATTGTTTACGCTTCTGCCGATGACATCACAAATGATGAAATGCTATTCGCAGAACGTAATATTTAATTTGCTTCTTTACTCGCATGTACTCGCAACGGTATGGATGATAGCAAGCGTAGAGCGCAATATTTAATTCGCTTCTTGATAACCATAACGTGGAATCGCGGCAGACAGATGTAAGGCCCCTATATATACGAGCCGACGCATCAGCTTAAGATTACCCATTTAGGATCGGAGAGCGTGTTTGAGTGGTTGTCTTTTCTGGCGAGTTATTGCGTTTGCTGATTGTTCACTGTGAGCAATTATTAGCAGCACGTGAATTTTCGGCAAATTTGGCGAAATCCGAAACTTTGCTGTGGTAACCCTAGCAGTGCAACTATGAAAAATCCGATCCAAAATGGTTAAACTTAAGCTGATGCGTCGGCCTGTCTATATAGCGGCTCTAGACAGATGCGCCAAAAGTCCATCATTTGTGACGTCATAAAGATCACGCCTTGTTTGAAAAATTGGACATTTAAAAAAATTAATTAAAAATCAACTGTTGGGAAAATTCAAGTATTTTCTGGGTCCATGTTATTATTATTATTATTTTTTTTTTTTTGCTAATTCTATCAATTTCAGTGACTAAAAGTGGTACTTTAGCTGAAGGAAACAACCCCATTGTATGGAAAAAATTATTTCCACAAAATTAAAGAAAAGGGCAGTCATCACTTGTTCGCCGGATTTAAATTAGTGGTGTTTCCGGATATCCGTATCCGTATCCGCGGATATCCGAGGGAAAAATAAAGATCTGCGTCCGTATCCGTATCCGTTACTTTTTTGACGGATCTAAAACCGATCATTTCTATTCTAAAAATTTTTAAATATTTGAATAAGACTCTTAAATTCCGTTTAAATTAAGTTTTATTCCCTATTTAAATTATAAGTTATCATTTCAGAAGCCAATTTGTACCCCCTCCCCCCCCCCCCCCCCCCGTAGCAAAAAGAAATGGGAAATAAGTTTTAAAAGTGTGTATCAGTGTGTCTTTTTGTGGCCCCGTAGCTCATAAACAGATGAAACGATTTTGATAGTTCATTTTTCGTTCAAAAGGTGACTTGATCGAAAGTGTTCTTAGCTTTGCCTCGTTTTTGTAGAACTTTAATTACTGGATACATTAATTAAAAACCGATTTAACGTTTTACACAATTATGGTAGTAAAAATTTACCCGCACGTTAAAAATGTTGGCCCTAATTGAAAGAACGAAGTTTTCTGCGGTTGATATTTATTTGAAACTTCCAACTTATATACAGTAGGAGCTATAATCTTGTTAAGTAAATTTTAAATGCAATTCTAAGCTTTTATACGCGTGATTGGTAGCGATTTCATAGTCGGAAGATAAGGAGAAAAAGCTCTATGATTTAAAATTTTTACCTGCTGTCAGTTCATATTTAGCTCATATTTTGTTGTGTTTTTATGTGTGTGTGTTCTGACCCGCGAAATTCATCTTAATATGAGGTCGGCTCTCTGGGACATGTTTTGTTTTTTTTAATTTTTAATTTAATGTTAGTTTTTGTTATTGATTTGGGGTTTCTGTTATTCTTCATTTTTGTTTTTCTCGGCATCCTTTAAAAAAAGTGAGACTAAAATCTCTATTGACTGCTTGTAAAGGTGTTCTCGGCTGTGTATTTCGTCGGTCGGAGAAGTTCGGTGGAATGGGTCAGCGCTGCATTTATGCTGAAATAAAATGGGAAAAATTATTTCTAGCCTGTCCATTAGCAGCTTTACTCTTGCTCCTGCATCCTACATCTACCGAGTAAGCTAGAAATAATTTTTCACACTCCATCTAAGCATTAATGCAGCGCTGACCCATTCCTTCCAACCCTCCCTCAGTTGTAACGTAGATTTCTTTAAAGCGTCAATCAGTCTTGATTATATTTTTGCTGCAGTTGACATTTTTTTGAAGAAACTGCCATTATTCTGACGGGAATACCTTCCGTAACACATTTTACACTTGGATAGTTGAATTGGGGGGGGGGGGGGGAATTGAGATCCGTATCCGTATCCGCGGATCTTTACACTAATGATCCGGATCCGTATCCGCGGATCTACTTTTTTAACGATCCGGCCCATTACTAATTTAAATCTCATCACGAACTTTCGTTTGACTTCGGAAAGTTGAAGGATTTTTTCCAAAAAAAAAAAAAAAAAGATGAACTGAACTGAAAGTTAATAGAAATTTTATCAATCACACAAAATGTTGCTCTTTTAGTGGATTTTGCTCGTTAAAGCGAGTTGTTCTCTCGTAGACTCAACATTGTACCAACCAAGTAATTCTGATTTCCTCGTTAAATCCAGGTTCTCGTTAATCAGGGATCGCTATAAGCGAGTTCGATTGTAACATCACTTTAAAATCAATGACACAAACATTTTTTTTTAAATATTTTATTTTTCATCTCAAATACAGTTATGAAATATTACAACTGCCGTGGGAAGGTAACGGTCAGTATCTGCAGAAATGAGTTGTTGAGATGTTCGAAGAAACGCGTTTTGGATTCCATACTGACGATAGGGATGTCTTAGATGTTTTTTTTTCGTGCTTTATTTTCAGCGGAAAACAAATTAGCAAACTCGTGCAGTAAAGCTAATGAATAATGGATGTCAAAAATGCAAAAAAATCGACAGTTGAAAAATTTGCAGATACTGCTTTTCACCTTCCCATGACGGAATACTTAGAGTCGGTAACTTTCCTTTCCATTATTGTTCCGAAAAAAAATCGTTCAAACACGATTAACATTATTACAGGTGTGCCCCCCCCCTATGATCAAGGACGCACCCCCCTAAATATTGCGAGACCATCCAAGAGCAAGAGCCGCCCCCCCTAAAAAAATACCCCTCAAAACAGCCCCCCACCCCCGCTAAAATTTTCAAAGGCGCAGTCTGTGTTATGACCCTCTCTTCCTAGGTGGGCACTCCTGATTATTATTACTCTGGAAATTCAACCTTGCATGTTACTTATTAGTCGAATTACCAAAATCAGATGCAATTAAGTTCATACTATTTTTTAGAATAGAGTATGAAAAGATATAAATAAATGCAAATTCAAAAAGCAAATTGGTGACCGATAAAAAAAATAATTTAATTTATCGTTCATCAAATGTTTCCAGCATTGAATATTTGAATGGGTGTTATTTTTAATGCCACTCAAAATTGTACGCTTCAACTTTTGATGATTTATGCGGTAAATTATTTTTTTGTCAAAATTAGTAAAATATTTGGATTTAATGTTCATTTTCTCCATATATTTTACTAATTTGTTAGAGACGTATCAAATATAGTAAAGTGGTCGCCCTCCCATGCGATATGATGTGGGACGAGGCAGTGTAGTAAGGGACAAATAGTGCATACATTGTTTTCGAAATTTCAAGTAAACCCGTTCTTTAGTGTTTAGAAAAAAAAAAGCTAATAGCAAAACCTCAATATACAAAACAATTTCAAAGAATAAGCCTAATTTGTGAATATTTTAGCTTGAATTATAAATTTCCTTAAATAGCTTAAATTTTCCTTCATTTTAATCTAGAGCAGGGGTATTCAACCTTTTAACAGTTGGGGAACCCTTCTAGCTAACTATTTCCTTGAAAGATCGTCCTGATCAAAGATAAGAAGAAATATTGCATATAGCAAAGCTTTATCCTTCTCAAATTGATAAAACAACTATTGCGTCTTTTTTTTAACGCAATGCAAACATCTGATTAACATAATAAATGGTAAGTAAGCTTAATATATTTTTTCCTAAAATGTATGTTCTGAATGAGCAAAAGCAAAAACTTTTTTATCATAACAAGAGGAAGGAGGGGGGGGGGGGGGGGGAATGACTTTGCTGTCATTGTTTTTTTATTGGGAAGTATTTTTACATCTAGAAGTAATTAATTTTATTCGTTAAATATTTCGTTTTTCAAGAAAAGAACATTTATGTATTCCTTCTTTTCTAAGATGAAAAAATTACTATCACTTATGCTCTTTGATTAGGCAAATAGTAATCACTTGTGTAACTCTTGTCAAAGTTCTAGGGAGCCCTCGAGTAAACAAGGAATTTTTCAAAAGTGCGTTTTCATAGCAATTTATACAGGGGGGTCTGGTTGGGAGGCCACGAAACGATGGGAGGTCTCTGTAACTTTCCAAATAATTCCTCATACGGCGAATGTTGACAGACGATCCGGTAAATTTAGAGACATACTTGCAATATTTAAATGCCCAAATGGTTTTTCATTAGAAGTTAAGGAATGTGGGGCGAAGGGAAATGGTTAAGATGACTAAGCTTTTCCAAAAAGAACAAATTAAAAATTTGTTTTGAAAATTGCAGTACACAAAGAAAGAACATTGTATTTTATAATAAAAACTTGCATTCAGGGGCGTAGCTAAGGGGGGGGGGTTTGGGGACAAACCCCCCCCCCCCCCCCGAAAAGTTAGTCTCAAAAAAAAAAAATTATATATATATATATATATATATATATATATATAAAAGAAGTAACCCCCCCCGAAAGTCGGGTCTAGCTACGCCACTGCTTGCATTGAAACATTATTTTTCATTTTTGGCAGTAAAATTGTGTTTTCAAAAACATTTTTTTTTTCATGAGGCAAAGTGAAAAATGAAATATTTTTCGAATGAAATATTTTCTATTTGAGTGTGAAAAATGTATTTGAAAAAAATTAAAGAGCAAATAAAAGGATAATTGAATAAATGAAAAGATAATGAAACAATAAACTAGTAAATAAATAAGCTAATTAATTAATACACGAGGAAAAGTTAATGAATGAATAAAATAGTGAATGAATAAGAAAATAAGCGAATGAATGAATTAATACATGAATTTTTGAATAAAGGAATGTGAATAAATTACTTAATAAATGAATACGTAAGTAATTTAGTAAATGATTGAATAAGTAAACGAAATGATTTATTTCACTTTGCCCCGTATGCACTTGACTAATTGTGAAAAATATTAAGCTAAATATTAGCTAAATAAATTTTGTACTGAAGATTAGAGGGTCCCAATTAATGTTTAAAATGTTAATAAGAAGAACTTAATCATTTGATAATATCAAAATAATTTTTGACTTACAACAAAATATTACAATTTCAGTATCCACTTTTGAAAATTGCTTATATTATCATATGCTTTGATGTTCAGTGGTAATTTTTTCTTGACTGGAATAGCTTGCATATGTTACTACATAGTTAACATACTACTAGGTAAGTGGCGCTAAAAGCGGAATAAATATTCCACCATTTCACTTTGCCCCACATTCCCCTACTTAGGTGTGCATGTCAGTAGTTTATAAGTCGGCAGAATTTGGAGCTCTTTTCAGCAAATTGAGAACTTCTACCCTCCCAGAAATTTGAGCTTATTAAATTTAAGCCCTGCTTATAGCATTCCTACAAACTCTTTGGCCAATAGTGGGGCCTCCGAGAGACGTTTGGGCTCCCAAGGCAAACGCTTCTTTTAGAGGCTCTTCATTGCTTTTGTAAAACAAGGTCTCTGGCCGCCCGCCTTGTCTAGTGGTCAGAGGATAGACTGCGATGGGGAGGTCCCGGGTTCGAATCCTGGCTCGGGTATGGATGTACTTTCTCTCTCCTGTCCTTGTCTTTTCTTAGTGTGAACGTGTTATTATGCTGTAAATGATTTCCAACCCTATAAACGGGTCCTTATGGCATGTATGTACTGTAGAAGTAGGACTTCACACCAAATTGCGGTGCAGTTGGAAAAGTGAAACAGTGAACCCCAAATTGCCAGCCTAACTCGCACACGACAACAACAACAAGGATTCTGAAAATGCAGTTTAGAATAAAAGTGTATTTATTGCATTCTAAGAAGATTTTTATACTTGACAAACATTGTATTTATAATTTCAAAATATTGGATAATTTTGATAAACGATTTTATATTTCTCTTACTCATTTGCATTCAATTGTTCATTGAAGAGAAAATTGTTTCGATTTCTGGTTTTAGCGGATGATTAACTTCTACTTTCATCGGATACGTTACGCCTCGTGGATCCCCAGCATCCATTTAAAAATTTCAGACTGAACTACTTGTGAACGAGCCTTTCGGAAAAGTCATGAGGTACGAATCTATCAACCAACCAACTTGCTGAGAATCGCATCACTCGTTTCTTCGATTGTATTCACATCGACATTCGTAGATGGCGCAGATGCTCTTTTACACAGTTGTAAACACAGAGAAAAGTTGAAATTTTAAGATGATGCCTCTTAAGTTTTAATTAAAAAGAGTGAAAAAAGTGGGCTGAAAATCCAAATGCACTGTTGCAGAGATGCACGACCATTTTTTCTCCCCGAGAGCCGCACCTCATAGTAAAAGGATTCTCGCGGGCCAGAGTACATAAAATTTCAAATATTCAATTTTTCTTAAACAGCATGAGCAAATAGGAGAAAAAGAAAGAAATTTGAAAACCAATAATTGTTGCTATCAATTACTATGCTTCTAAAATGCATATGTTTTTCAGAAACGAATTTCTGAATATTTAGCTCCAAATTTATAACGTTGTGATTAATCATGCTTTTCGATTTGTAACGTTAAGCAAACAGTGGGTCACACTGATCTTCTTCGCGGCTCGGATGTGGTCCGTGGACCGTAGGTAGGGTACCACTGCTCTAAAAAATAGAATACCTTTTAAAATCCTTGAAAAAAAAATTCTTACATTTTTCTCAGGTCTACTTTGTTTTTGAGTTGCCTTCACTGTGTGATGAAATGCGACCTTTTGACCAAGTGGTTCCATGGCCTGAAGCAAGGAGAGCGTTGCTTTCTCAACACGTTTCTTGTTCTGGTCATACATAGCGGATTGCATTGCTTGTTACGCGTCATCTCTCATAAGTAACCAACACCATTTCCCTCTAAAGATAAATGCTTTACGCGTTAACGTACACCTTCGCCCTTAAACTTTAGTGGTGGAAGTTAGCATTTTGAATTTCATGGTGGCAGTTAAATTGCGACTGCACATTTATTTTGTTGAAACGAATCGTTCATTATATTGGTATTCGTTGCAACGGGATTTCACTGCATATATATATTACTAGTGGTACCCGCACGGCTTTACCCGTAATAGAAAATTAAAAGGTCTTTCGGTTCGCCTGTATATTTACAAATAATGTATGGTGAATTTTCTCTCCAATTGGCTTGTGCCCATGTTACGGTTCCACGTTATGATAATTTCGTAATTTACTCGTCCATCTTATGATATTTTTGTTCTTAAAATTGGATTGGAAAAAGAACCACATCGAATTTTCGAAAAATCGCTTAGAGGTGCACGGTACAAACTATCTTTGTGCCAAATTTCATGAAAATCGGCCGAACGGTCAGACAGAGGGACATTCAGCTTTATTATTAGTAAAGAAAAGATAAAGATGATATCTAATATATAAAAATCTCCTGGTCACGGTGTTAGGGTTTGAACTCCTCCGAAACGGCTCGACCGATTTTTATGCGTGTTTGGTAGGTGTGAGAATAGGTCGTAAAGCATATTTCATACCGCTGGGCAATCGAGGTGCCCCTATCCAGAACTTTTTTTTTGAAAATCATTGTAAAAACCATTGTTGAAATTGATTGTAAAAACCATTGTTGAAAATCGTAGTAAAAACAATTGTTGAAAATCATTCAAAAAGCCTTGCTTAAATTTCTTACAAACATTTTATTTGTAGACAAACAGAAGATGGCAACAAAATTTTTCAAAATCATTGGGAATTTTCCGACGTTTTGCCGGAGCGTCGCGTCATTTTGACATTTTATTGTGCATTTGTTTTGTATCACAAAAGAGTGCGTGCCAAATTTTGAACGATGCAAAAAAATTGTCTATTTGTGTGTGTGTATTATTGTATTGAGAAAATTAATGGTTTGTGTTTCTTTGTTTTTATCGGTTATCATCATCTACAGCACTTCATTCCTCTTTTTGTCAAAGATTTCATCCCCCACAAACTTAGAATGCATTCGTTATTTTTTAATTAACAACCAAATTGTTCACTAGAAAATATTTATATGGCAGAACAACGTTTGCTGGGTCAGCTAGTGTATAGATATTTATAAGTCCTTGTAACTCTAAAATTTAAAAAAAAATCAACTTTCTATTTAACATCTCACAATTTACAACAACAACAACAAAAAAAAGAGTACTTCTGTGAAAAAAATTCATTGAATTATTTACAAAATTTTACAAATTATCTAAAATTAAATGTTGAATGGTGTTAAACTTTTGGCTGTTTTTTGGTGTTTTGAACAAATAAAACTACTGGCAAATTTTTTTAGATAGACAAAATTTTGTGTATTTCTGTTAAAAAGAAAAGTTAATATGGACTGCAATATACCTTTAAATATTTAACATTGTTTGTGTCATCTAAGAAACTATAATTACTAAAATACGTTTTAATTTGTAACGACTCAATTTTCCATTTTTTAAAAAATATTTCCACGAAAAAAAAACGGAATCCCCCCCCCCCCTCTTGCCCACCTTCTCAAATTTTCCGGAAATTTTGCAACCACCCTAGTTTGAATATAGGATCTATATGCTACTCTTTCACCAAATAAAACTGAAACAAGTAACCTTCAGACATTTCTGTGATGCATAAAACCTACAATCTTAACGCTTAATTAAGTATAAGGGTTAAGAATAAAAGACGTTCGCTAATCCTTCTTTTTTTGTTCTCAAGCTTTGACTTTGATTTGTAGTTTCAAGGTTCGCGTTCTTGGAAAAATTGTATACAAAATTGATTCTAATCGGATTATAATTTTTTTTGTAACATTGTTTATATATCAAGCAGTAACAAAGCATTTAAGGAATTGGATTTTTATAAACTTCAAAGATTTCCAACCCGTAAACTAATGGAAAAATAAATCACGAATGTTTCAAAACTAGAAAATCGCCCGTCAGGGTATGACGGTTGAAAATTGCTTCCACATTTGAATGAAACAATTGCCTGTTTGATGACATTTTGATAGTTGAAATTGTAACCCTAACTGCAGTGGATTAACCCTGAACTCCAATTGATAGCGTTTATTGTTGACCCTTTTTCAGTTTCCTCATTTTCCCTGAAATTAGTCTTACGAGTAAAACAGCTCAGTTACCGAATCCAGTTCATCTTGTCAAAATAAAGCATTTTCCTATGTGTCAAACATTACCAAAAAATTTTTCCAATTGACATGCTATGGCACGAGTTTAATTGTTGGTGACGTCAGGAGCGTTACTCGATCAGTGAATTCGCTATTATATACATGAGGATTATTTTGTACCTCAATTTGTATTTTATTTTGTTTTTCCTAGTGTGGTACACGAATTGGTACTTTTGGTTTCATTATTGTTTCATTAAGTTAGTATTTGGATAAAATTTCATTATTTGTCGTTAGCAATGGCAAATTAAGGTCATACATTAAGAATAACATCTCATTAAAAGTCACTTCAGCTTTTCGTCGCCATAAACATTTCATAATTTTTGTGTTTTGTATTGTAACAGGTTTTTTAATTATTTTATAGCTCTCTCTTGACTTAAACTTCCTTTTTTATGTGTTTTGATATTATCTTTATTTTCTTAAAATACACATCCAAAATCATTTTTTATTGTAATTTCACCCGTGACTACACAGCACTCAGAGATTTTATTTAGAATTAATGCATTATTTCACGTAAGTCCATATCTTGTTAGTTTTTTTTTTTTTTTTTTTTAATCCTTTTAGCCTAATTCTTTACATTTTCTGAGATTACAACATTTATTTATTTACTAGCTGCGTAAGTGTCATAATTAATAGTTTTTAATTGATATCTCCGTTAATTATTATCGGAGGATTATGTTAAATAGCCAAATGTGAAGACGGGAAGATTACGAATCCATCGATACCTGGTTCGATGGTCAATTCATTGTCGTTCGGGAGAAGTAACTTGGACATACATACATAGTTGCATACGTAGTTACATACATAGGTACATACGCTCAGTCTTTAATTACATAAGATTTATTTTTATGAACAATATATTATTTATTTCTGTATCACATTGGATTCTTACCTACGACATTTGAAATGGGAAACAGATATCTTACCACTCGGCTACCAAGAAATATCTTACAAATTGAACTGTCATTGCCTTATACATCTAAACCTAAATGATTTTTTTTTTTTTTTGAAGTTTTTTCAGCTGCTTTTCTTTGAAAGAATATTGCTGATACATGAAGCATTTTCAATGACAGTGAGTAACTCTCCAGAGAGATCACCCGCAATTTTTTCAATAAAGGTAGTCATTCAAATGAACGAGTTCAATGCTCAGATTTAAAAAATGAACGATCCTCTGATGAACGGATCATTAAAAAGAGCGATATTGTCCATTTACAGTGCCAAGTTTCTAATTTTTTTCTTTCAAAAATGTCCTTTGTTAACGATAATGGTCAAACTATTTTTGTTTAAAAAATTATTATTGTTCTTTGCTCATACTCAAAAAAACTTTAACGTAGGTATACGGTGATTTTTTTTTCTTTTGAAACGCTATTATAAATCCCCTAATAAATAATAGCCAATGATCGAGTAACCCGCGTGTTTCAACTATGAAACTCGCGCCACGGCATGATAATTTTTTGATAATATGTTTTGGTAATGTTTAACATGAAGGGAAAGGCTTTGGTGTGACAAGGCTGAACTCGATTTCTATCCTCACTGTTTTACTGGTAAGACTCATTTCAGGGAAAAGAAGAAAAGGAAAAATGGTCAACAATGAACACTACCTACTGGAGTTAAGGGTTAATCGGCTGGAGTTAGGGTTACAAATGTTTTTAAGCGTGCTCTTTCAGAAAAAAATACTTTTAAAATTTTGGAAACGACCCCATTATAATAATTTAATTTCAAAAGAACGACAAGGTTAAAATGTTATCAAAATGTTAAAAGAACAAGTAAAAGACGCCCGAAGAAGCTCTTCACTTTTCAAGAGCATAGCGATGGCATGGGAATTCGACCATTTGCTGTGTTAATTGTAAAAGGGAACTGGTTTGATGCGGAAGTGAACTTTTGATCTTGTACAGCTCAACTCTTGCTGGGTCACTGTCAACTAACTCAAACAAAAGATTTAATATGAAAGTCGTGACCAGAAGAAGTATCCGCAAAAGATCTATCAAAGACAAATATACCAGGGGTTATCAACCTTTTTTTTAAATGTAGTCTTTCTTGTGCAATAGTAACGATACGTACTCCAAAGAAAACACTTTTGTTTTAGAAAATGTGCTGTGTAGTTACAAGCGCGCTCCGAACTAAAATTTTCAAGAGAGGAAAATTCTCAACTCACCGAAAGAAATACCGCAATTTACCGAAAGATAAAATACTCGCATGCACACATACCTGCATTTAATTAGAAATAGTAGTCGTCATTAAAAAAAAAGTTGCAATGATGCTATACTGTGTCCAAACCTGCCGAATCGTAGAGCGAAAATTTGAATGACGATTCCGCAAATTTTTAGGAGGTCGCGGTGGCCTCTGATGACCTCTCTTCCAGCAGCCACTGTATAGTTAGATTAAAAATTAAACTGTTAAAGTTGAATTTCATGTAGGTAATATAAAATAAAAACAAAAAAAAATATTTTGATAGAGGGGTGATTACGACGTTTCTACTAATCAGGTATAAAATTTAATGAGTTTAAGGAAATAATTAGTGGGAACGGTGGGCTTTTTTGTAAAGGAGCCAGCTTTGTCAAAAATGATCTTCAACAGTAAGCTTGCTTCTGTACTTGCTCTTCAGGTAATTTAAACTCGAAAGCCCTTTTTCCCAAAAATAATTTGTCGTAATTTCCAGCAATGTCTACTAGTTCTTTGTGATCCTGTTCAATATCAGCAAAGAAATTTACTAACAGAATATTACATTTGCTTTTATTTCAACACAGGAGCACACAATGTTACTTGAATTTTTGTCGCAATAAAATTCTAGCATTAAAAATATAATTGGAAAAATTTTTAGTTGTTAACTACGCACCGCTGGCATATTTTCTAAAAAATTAAAAAATGAGTTAAAAAGAAAGTTGGCTGAAAAACTTTGTTTCTTACTCACACGCTTGGATTAAAAAAAAATGAAATAAAGGCATCCTCTTAAGAACATAAAAGGACAAGCACGAAACAGAGCCTTGGTATTCCAAAGAAGCTTTGAGCTTTGACCCATGGAACAAAATAGCAAATATCTTACATCTAAAATTTTATTTACTTCATTAATTAAAGATGTAGTCAAGAGGATATTCAGGAACTTTTTTTTTTTTTTTTGGAAATGATCACCACAAATAATAGGTCAGTGAACCTTCACTTTCTTATTCGAGCTCCTCAGCTCTTGAGATACAACAATGCTTAGTACAATTTGAAAAATGAATCGAACATGAGTGGAAAAAACGTTCTGATAATAACGCATAGAAATTTTTTTTAAATAATAAATAAATAAAGGGGAAAATATGAAAAGTCTATTTTAATGTTGTAATTTTTCGTTTTCTTGCAAATTTTGGGACTTGCGTCTTGCAAAAAATTTCTTGGGTCCGAGAAAAGCTCTTCTCGGATGACTATAAAACATCCAAACGCACTTATATGCATTGAAAAAATGGTTCCTTGAAGCCGCAAAACAGGTCCGTCATTTCAAATTTTTCTAGGGGGAGTGGGGCAAAGGTTGTTCACGCAATGCAAATTTTATCGGTAAACATCAGGAACCACACCCACTTTCTACACTACTTAATGTTTTGCGTCAAATAGTTAACGTTTTTTGTACGGTTTTTAAGAGATATAGGAGTTCAAAAATACTTCGCAACTTAAGTTCTCGAATTTAACAGAACACCTACTTTTGCGCTTAAACTTATCACACCGTCTTATCGGTTCTTATTCGCTCAACAAGTTCACAAAATAAAAATGATAATGAAATTATGATTTTTTCATTTTATCTTTTAAAAACACATGATAAGCAATATAAAATTTTTGACAATGTCATTATTTCAGATAAAATTCCACGATATCATAGCTGAGAGATATCAGACAAATAACCAAATGCAGATTGATAAAAGATGGCTGCTTTTAGGAAATGTAGAATTTTCAAAACATTTTATAAGACTTTAAAAGAAACTATGCTGAATTTTGTTTCATATTTCGAATTGTTTTTTTCCATTTGGACACACCAGGTCGTAAAATAAGTATATTTTTTTTCGTTGCAGTGGAACCTCTTTAATCCGAACCGTCGTAATTCGAACGTCCACTAATCTGAATGCCGTCGAGAAGAACTAGGGGAGATTGACCCAAGACGGGTAGGTTTTCGAAGAACGCTCGAAAATTGTAGCTTTTGGATTTTAATCGAAAAAATTTCGGTTGTATTTCCTAGCAGGGTTCTTGAACTTCAAGATGAAAAGTGATTTTTGTATTATTTCAAACCCAATATTTATTTATTATCAAACTTAACAAACATGTGAAAAACCAGCTTTGCCCTATCATTGAGCCCAAAGCGTAACCATTAGCTTAACTAATTATGGTTTGGTACATTTCCCAATCAAATATGAAGTTATAAATGATTAAAATAGTTGACTAGCTACCTGCCATTATATTAAAAAAATATAAAACAGTTGTACTTATCCAATTTAAAGTCAGTACATTTGTTTATAAAACATAAAGAAATAACTGAGTTAATTAATAGACTAATTAATTGCTATCCTAAAAATAACTTTTTAAAGTTATACTTATTCTATTAAAAGAAAAAATCCAAGTCAGCACACGAGTCAAGAAATTTTAAATGAATATATTTTTAAATCCTATACCCGCTTTGCCGCAAGGCACGTTTTTTATTTCAATAATTATAACCTTAAATTAATAATTAAAATTGACTGCCGAAGTTTTTATGTGGATAGTGTCAGAATAAGTTAATATTATTGACAATAAAAATAATAGGCTAGTCTTCGACTAATCACAAGTTACAAAACTTCATTTTTTAAATTTATTTTTTTAATGTATCATTTTTTTTTTTCTATTTTAAGTCTGGTTGCGCCATGTCGCTTCACTGCTGTTTCGCTGGGACCGATAATAACTTGGGGGTGTTCGGGTAAACACGACATACTCATTCATCGCTATGGGTGGGGGAGGGGCATACGAAGGCCTACCCGCTCTGGGCGAGCTACCCGCTTTGGGCCACCCTCCCCTACATGAACTGCAAACAGGGTTACCGAGTCCCTTTCCTCCCATAACTTTTTTTACTTTTACTACTCCGATTCCGAGCCGGGTCCCTTCAAGGACCAGGCCCCAAATTTCCGAGTCGGCTGACGTGGAGTCTTGTCTGACCAAACTGCAAATAAAATTAATTTAGGAACCAAAAAACGAACTTCATCATTAGTTCAGAAGAAAGTGGATGACTTTTTTAAATTTTCAAACTTTCACGAACTAATACATTGTGCACAGTAGTGCGCTACGTGGTATCCTGATCGGTAAAGCATCGGATTTGTGACCGGAGGGTTCGAGTTCGATCCTAGGCGAACGAAGATCCACCGTCTTCATTAATGGTGACTGGGGGACGTTAAATATGCTCGTGATCACAAAGTCTTCTAAGTGAAACGATACTTCTAGAGTGCAGGACCATCAATTGCGAGGCTCTTGGTCTGGTTCAAAAAATCGCGCCGTCGCCAAAGTCCCGTCCAACTGGCTAAACCACAAACGGGGGTAGGTATGGAGGACCCTGGAGTGATAAGTGCAGTACTGTACAGTATTGTATGTTTAAGAATATCATTTTTCTTCTTTGTAATAATACTGTTTATATTCTATGTTTACTATTAAATGAACAGTATTTTGCACTGCAAAGTATTTCTCTCCATTCTGTAGTATATGTTTCATTTCAGCTCCGTTCCAACAGTTATTACGTGCAAGACATGTGAAGGGCGTTATATGTTCGGTAACCCGAACGATTTGATAATCCAAACACCCTCCTGTCCCATGGTTGTTATTTAAGAATTTCTACTGTATTTATTTTATTTTCTGTGCAGTCATTTTGGCTAACGTTTTGAGCCACGATTTCTCTATTTTATCTGTCTCACTCATAGTTTAATAGTTTTATTGTGTTTTATGAAATAAAACGGAATATACACTTAAACTAGCGTATAGTTATTCAAAATTAAGAAATAATTCTTCACTCTGCTGAAAATGAATTATTTGCCTTATTTCCTACTTTAATACAGCGAAATAAAAATTATAAATGTTTTTTAAAAACTCAGCCGTAAAAGGCAGTATTTGCAGAAAATAGTTTTCGAGATATGTGAAGAAACGCGTTTGGAATACAATATACTGACACTAGGGAAATGTTAGAAATAGACGTTTCTTCCGCGCGTTATTTTTCAGCAGAAACCTAATGAGCAAGCTTGTGCAATAAAGCTATCGTACAGTAGATGACAAAAATACAAAATAATAATAATAATAATTTGAGCTTTGACATCTTGAACTCAAATTATGTTTTTCGCAATCACGAGTGTGTGTGTGTCTGTGTGCAAGCATGATTGTGTGCCTGTGTGTGTGATGGTATGTGTGTGTGCGTGCGTGTATCTATTCGTGTGTGTAGGCAGGGCCTGATTAATGCATGGTCCAGCGGGTCCATGGACCTGGGCACCACAATTTTAGGGGCACAAAAATAGGGTAATTTTTTTTCTTTCTGCACTTTTTTTGGAACTATAACTTCGGAAATGTACCGATTATCTTGCAAGAGGGGCACCAAGTTTTACCTGGACCTGGGCACCACTTTGGCTTGATCGGGCCCTGTGTGTAGGTGTGTGTATGTAGGATACATTGAGTTGTAACACTAAGAGGAGAGCGAACTAATCGGTCCGTTTTTCGCCCAAGCGAGTACGGCAAAAGAATCGCACTTTTTACATTTGAACTCAAGTTTAATACTGTAAAGCCTTTTGCCATGCATATTTCAAGTCCTTAATATGTTCAAATCGTTGTGGCAAAAGAAGTGGTCTTTTGCCATTAAACAAGATGTTTTATCATGCAATTGGTTTTGCCATACTCGCTCAAAATTCAGACCGTGAGCCTCAGTGTTGAAGAATGGGAAATTCTCTCTCCTGTTAGTGTTATAGCTCAATGGGTAGGATATGGGCGCAACCTGGATACTGTTTTCTCTGGAGGTACAGCATCGGGAGGGGCCGGTCGACGGTGGTGCTGCAGAGAAAGGCGGGGGGAAAATAAAATCACAGGGGTTCAAAACAGTCAAATGAGAACAATAAGCAATGTGATTGCTCAAAAATAATAATAATAATAATAATAATAATAATTTGAATTTTGATTTCTTAAATTCAAATTATGTTTTTCGCAATCACGAGTATGTGTGTATGCAGGCTTGTGTGTCTGTGTGCAGGCATGAGTGTGTGGTTATGTGTGTGTATAGGTATGTGTATGTACGCGTGTGTTTGTGCCTGTGTGCAGGCATGAGTGTATGTGTGTGTGTAGGTGTGCATGTATGAGTGTGTGTGTGTGTGTGTAGGTGTGTGTGTATGCGCGTGAGTTTGTGTGTATGTGAGTAGGAGTGTGTATTTATGCGTGTGTGTGTATGTATGTATCCGTGTGGGGTATGGACGCAACATGGAGACGGTTTTCGCTAGAGGAGCAGTATCAGGAGGGGCCGGGACGGTCGTGCTGCAGAGTGAAGCGGGGGGAAAATAAAATCATAGAAACATCAAAACCATCAAGTGAGAACAATAAGCAATGTGATTGCTCAAAAAAAAGGAAGAAAAAATATTTGCAGGTACTGCCCTCTACCTGTCCATGGCAGAAATCCACCTTAAATTTTGCAGCACGACGAAATTTGTATCATTTTTTATTCTATTCCATAGAAATAACAATTTCGGAAGTTCACTTTCAGTAACTTCAAAAACAGCTTCGAATAGCAGAGGAATGTGGGGCAAAGTGTAATAGCGGGAAAAAGTGAAATGGTGAAGTATTTACTCCTCTTTTTGCGCCATTTTAATAGCAATATTTTAACTATGAAGTAACAAATGTAGTCTATTCCAGCCAAGAAACGAGCTGATGTGTATATCACATGACTTCCTTTTACTAAAATTTAATGTCATTTCCCCATTATTGACAATTTTAATGTGATTCAATAGTTTACTCTCTCAATATCACCAACAATGGCCAAATTGAAACCAGATTAAAAAAAAAAAAAAAAAAACACGCCACATTTGTCTCCAAGTTGGCGACAAAACTTGGCGATCAAAAGACTGGCGATACATCGCCAAGTGTCCGCCAAATTATAACACCACTTGACTTTACATCGAAATTAACAATGATTTCCCCCCAAAAAGGGGCAAAAGACTCCTTTAGAAACACCCGAATGCAACCAAAAGAGGAGGTGCACAACAGACCCCACTAGGAGTCTACGTACCCAATTTCAACTTTCTAAGACATACCATTCTTGAGTTATGCGACATACATACGCACATACGTGCTTACGGACGTCACGAGAAAAGTCCTTGTACTTAACTCGGGGAATTTCAAAATGGATATTTCGGGTGTTTATACGTTTATAGGCACTTATCCGCGTGTGGTCGGGTTGAAAAAAAAAAAAAAAAAACCTCAACATTAATTCGGGGGTGAGCAAAATGGAATTTAAGGCCGAATTTTGAGTGAAAATTTTTTCGCGAATAAAATACTTCCTTTTTTGAAAAAGGAAGTAAAAATTACCCAATTATGATAATACTACATACAAGCAGTTTTCAAAAATAAATACTCAAATTGTAATATTTTGCTGTAAGTCAAAAATTGTTTTGGTATTATCAAATGATAAAATTCTTGTTAGCACTCGAATTAGCATTTTTAATATTAAATGGGACGTTCTAATGTAAGTATTTATTTAGTAAATATTTAGGTTACTTGTATTTTTAATATTTTTCACAGTCAGTTAAGTGCTTGCGGGGCAAAGTGGAATAATTCATTTCACTTACTCACTCAATAATTTACTAAATCTGTTTCATATTCATTTATTAACTAATTTATTTACCGTCCTTCATTAAATAATTCACTTATTAATTCATTTTTTCACCTATTTTCTTATTCATTCAGTATTTTTGTTCAAAAATATTTCTCCCAAAGGAATAGAGAATATTTCATTCGAAAAATATTTCATTTTTCACTTTGCCCCATAAAAAAAGAAAAGTAAAAATCCCCCCCCCCCTTTTTTTTTTTTTTTTTTGAGGGAACGATTTTTCTGCCAAAAATAATAATTCAATGCAAGTTTTATAATGAAATACAATGTTATTTCCTTATGTACTGTAATTTTCAAAACAAATTTCCAATTTGTTCATTTTGAAAAAGCTCAGTCATCTTAACTATTTCACTTTGCCCCAAATTCCCCTACCTTCAAAATTCTTCAATGATGAAATTAAGCTGTTACTTTAAGTCAAAAAAACTAAAAAATTGAAGTTGCGCAAATTAACCGAAATGGTACAAAGTTACCCTGAATGTTACTCTTTGTACCAAAGAGTTTATTTAGCAATCTTCGACTCATAATTTGGGGAAAAAATTTTTTTTGCTCGAACACAGTTCTTTCTCAGATGAAAACAATTAATACAATTAATACCTATCAAACGTTATCATTGAGGTATAACAACGTTTCGCAATCATAATTTCTTTTCGCGTAAAAATAAAAGTTTCTCAAACCGAAAACAGCTAAGAATTAAAAAAAAAAAACTTCATAAAGTCGTTTCTTTTCGCTTCAAATCCCACCATCAGTCCCAGGAATCTTTCTGCCATTGTGAGTTCTTAATCTAGTGTGTAATCTAGTTCTTTTGTAAAGTAATCCTAACTTTATTTTGTGTTGAGATAAAACAAATAACGCAAAACACAAAAGATTTTTTTTTCTTTTTTTTTTACTTGAAATGGCGTACGGAAGTTCCCTATAAGTGAGGGAGTGATGAGTTCAGGCTAATGGGGTTGTTTCCTTCAGTCAAAAGTAATACTTTTTGTCACTGAAATTGATGAAATAAATAAACTAGTATGTTGTGGCCATCACGAAACTTTCTTCTATATTTTTCTTTTTTTTTTTTTTCTGATCCCTCCCCATGCTTGACGAGGAAGCAATATTCCCAACAAAAACAAAATGACACATGCAAAAACTTGACGACTATCCCAATGTCTGAATTATTGCAAAAGCAAAGCAAAGAGCGAAAATTGAAAGTTATTTTAAAAGCCTTGCTTGAATGAATTACAAATGTTTTATTTGTTAACAAACATAAGATGGCAACAGTTAAAAATTTTAAATCATTGAGATAATATTTCCTATCATTTCCATACAATTAAAATCACGAGAAATACGCAGACGACAATCTATTACGATTTATCTTTCTTATTGTTGCATTAATAAAAATATTTTTATTCGCAAAAAAAAAAAAAAAAAAAAAAATCAACACCTCTTGGAGCGATCGGCGTCAAAATAGAACCAAAGGCTGTTTACATATGGATTCACATATATTCCAAATTTCAACAGAACGTAGCATTACTTCTTGAGATAGGGCACTCAAAATGGAAAAAAAGAACGGGTGATTGCGCTACCCCCCTTTTTAGCTGTTGACACAAAAATAAAATCAGTTCTTATACCCACTAAGGGCTACTTGCCGATAAATTTTTCTTTCATTCCGTTCATTATTTCTTGAGATACAGCAGTCACAATTGACGACAAAAAACGTTCTATAGTTCAACCCCCGTTTGAGTTATTGACACCAAAATTGAATCAGCACCTGTTCCTGTTAATACCAACATATGGACCAAATTTTGTTTGATTCCGCCAGTTACTTCCTGAGGAATAGCAAGCACGCGTAACTCGAAAAACGTCCCATTGCTCCACCCCCCTTTGAGGAATTCGCGCCAAAAACTAATGGGCACAAGTTCACATAGGGGCACATATGTGTACTAAATTTCGTTCGATTTCATGCGGTAGTTTTTGTTGTAGAGCGGCCACAAAAAACTGGTCACACACAGACGTGACACACATACATACACACACACACACACACATACATACACACACACACATACACACACACACACACACACACACACACACACACACACACACACACACACACACACACAGACATTTTCCAAAAATGGTCGAAATGGACTCAGCACACCTCAAAACGTTCGAATCCGTCAAAATTCGAAATTCGAAAATTTGCACGAATCCAATACTTTCTTCTATATATTAGATATAGAAGAAAGTAAAAAGAAACTAGTATGTTGTGGCCATCACGAAACTTTCTTCTATATTTTTCCTTTTTCTGATCCCTCCCCATGCTTGACGAGGAAGCAATATTCCTAACAAAAACAAAATTACACATGCAAAAACTTGACGACCATCCCAATGTCTGAATTATTGTAAAAACAAAACAAAGAGCGAAAATTGAAAGTTACTTTAAAGGCCTTACTTGAATTAATTACAAATATTTTATTTATTAACAAACATAAGATGGCAACAGTTAAAAATTTTAAATCATTGAGATAATATTTCCGATCATTTCCATACAATTAAAATCACGAGAAATACGCAGACGACAATCTATTACGATTTATCTTTCTTATTGTTGCATTAATAAAACTATTTTTATTCGCAAAAAAAAAAAAAAAAAAAAAAATCAACACCTCTTGGAGCGATTGGAGTCAAAATTGAACCAAAGCCTGTTTACGTATGGATTCACATATATTCCAAATTTCAACCAGAACGTAGCATTACTTCTTGAGATAGGGCACTCACAATGGAAAAAAAGAACGGGCGATTACGCTACCCCCTTTTTAGCTGTTGACACCAAAATAAAATCAGCTCTTATACCCACTAAGGGCTACTTGTCAAAAAATTTTTGTTTGATTCCGTTCGTTATTTCTTGAAATACAGCAGTCACAATTGACGACAAAAAACGTTCTATAACTCAACCCCCGTTTGAGCTATTGACACCAAAATTGAATCAACACCTGCTCCTGTTAGGGGCAACATATGGAAAAAATTTTGTTTGAATCTGCCAGTTACTTCCTGAGGAATAGCAAGCACGCGTAACTCAAAAAACGCCCCATTGCTCCACCCCCCTTGGAGGAATTCGCGCCAAAAACCAATGGGCACAAGTTCACGTAGGGGCACATATGTGTACCAAATTTCGTTCAATTTCATGCGGTAGTTTTTGCTGTAGAGCGGCCACAAAAAACTGGTCACACACAGACGTGACACACATACACACACACACACACACACACACACACACACACACACACACACACACACACACAGACAGACATTTTCCAAAAATAGTCGAAATGGACTCAGCACACCTCAAAACGTTCGAATCCGTCAAAATTCGAAATTCGAAAATTTGCACGAATCCAATACTTTCTTCTATATATTAGATATAGAAGAAAGTAAAAACATGGACCCAGAAAATACCTTTATTTTCCCAACAGTTATTTTTAATTAATTTTTTTAAATGTCCGATTTTTGAAACAAGGCGTGGTCTTGATGACGTCACAAATAATGCACTTTGCCGCATCTTTCTACCGTGATTCCACGTTACGATAATCAAGAAGTGAATTAATTATTGCGCTCTACGCTTGCTATCAACCATATCGTTGCCAATACACGTGAGTAAAGATGCGAATTAAATATTTTGCTCTGTGAATGGCAACACAGAATGGCATTTCATTATTTGTGATGTCATCGGACAGACGCATAAACATTAAAAGTGCGCCAATTTAAGGAATTTTTTAAAAATATTAAACTTAAATAAATTATTTAAAAAATGGTCAGATCCTATGTTTTTAAACATGCTCTTTCAGAAAAAAATTCTTTTAAAATTTTGGAAACGACCCCATTATATGCGGTGTTAAAATTTAATTATTACAGTTAATAAAATAAATGCTAATCAACAGGCCTAAGTTTCAGCCACTTTCACTTAGGTAAAGTTATAAAAGACATCACTCCCTCACTTATATTTAAAAAAAAAAGAAATAAATAAATATTATTGATCATGGCCAATAATTTTCCTAACAGAGATGATCTCAGATTAACCCATCTATATACATAAATGGCTACTTCTGTATGTGTGTATGTCCGGGGTAAGCTTCAAAACTATTAGACGGATTTTAACCATTTTTTCACCATAGCTACATTATCAGGAAGCAACTTAGGCTATAATTTATTCCTAAAAAGCTTAGTTTAAAAAAAGTTATGATGGAAAACAGTAAATTTCATGTACTTTCCCCATTAAATGATTAAACATAAAACCTATTGTCACAAAACTTCGTTGCCTAACAGCAGCAATACTAAAAGTAATCATAATGAAAATTTTGAATCAAGGTTTCACTGGAGCAAGCATGAAATTAATTCCTTTCTTAGGATTTTATCCTCATCTATGCCAATAATCGATACCGGTGCTAAGTAAAAAAACAATTGATTTTGGCAACAGTTTGAAAACAGAGTTTATTGTCTAAAATTACACAGGCTTGCAAAATTTGGGTCATGAAAAAGTGATTGTACGGTAATGAGTGACTTTTATTCCATTGGGTAGAATTACGGTAACCGGGTCGCGGCCTTATGGCAACCCGCTACCTTACCTTGGTGACGGAGCAATTTTGGTAACCCTACAACAAAGCTGATTTGCTATTCGTTTGGCCAATCAGCCATTTCAGAATTCGGTAGAATTACGGTAACCGGGTCGCGGCGATGAATATTTCCTTTTGGCAACCCGCTACCTTACCTTGGTGACGGAGCAATTTTGGTAACCCTGCAACAAAGCTGATTTGCTATTCGTTTGGCCAATCAGCCATTTCAGAATTCACCTTAACAAATTGTCCAATAAATCTTTCTTTTTTTTTAATTCCATAGCATAATATTTTAAATTTTCTCAAAGGTTATTTTTTTCTGAAAATTGGCAACATACTGTGTATTTTTTCAATTTTTAGATCTTCGAAACATTTTATAAAATTTTGGCCGTGTATAACGGGACAACAGTTCTCAGAATAGCAACTCGCACAACAGTTTCGGCGCATGCGCAGTTATCTGTTGTTCAAATAATAAGTCAGACAACTGTTGTCTGAATAATACAGTACGACGGCCGTGTATAACCAGACAACAGTTGTCAGAATAGCAACTCACACAACAGTTTCGGCGCATGCGCAGTTATCTGTTGTTCGGATAATAAGTCAGACAATTGTTGTCTGAATAATACAGTACGACGGCTGTGTATAACCAGACAACAGTTGTCAGAATAGCAACTCGCACAGCAGTTTCGGCGCATGCGCAGTTATCTGTTGTTTGAATAACATAGTCAGACAACTGCTCTCTGAATATACAATACGTAAAAATTTTACATCGCGAAATGTTTGTCACTTTTAACTCTTTTAAATTATAGATTTAAAAATTAGTTATTCATAAATTTTTGATACGTTTTTGGAATGCGTTCGCAGTAAGTTATTTTCTTCATGTTTTATTGTTCTATCTTAAATTTAAAATTTATTAACTATCGTATTCACTTATTCAGTAAGTTAGAATTATATTTTGATGTGTTTTAACTTATTTAGTAGATTGTTTTAAGTCTTAAATAAACAGTAAGTATTTTAATGGCTTTTTCTCAGATTATTTCAGAGTAATGTCGTGTTCAATAAAACTTTTACTCTTGTTAAATTTCGGTAAAAATTTATGTTTCATTTTAATGTTCCTTAGGAAATGAAACATGTTGATAGAAAGTGTAACACCATATCCGTCATGAACCTTTTCGTTCACATACATCATGATATTTTATTTCTTTTCTTACGGAAAAAAATGAGTTTAATATTACTGCAAATGGAACGTAAAGAGCAGTATCGCCAAATTTTTATTAAATTTTTTTTTTCGCATTTTCGTCATAGGTTGTACTTTAGCTTTCTTGTGCAAACTTGCTTGCTTGCTTTCCACTGAAAAAACAAAATGTTAAATTCCTGTTGAAAGGTTGTGTAAAGCAGAGATTCAGACAGCTGAACATAAACAAATACGTTTAATACGAAACATGGGGACACACATACAGCAAGACATAGAGAAAGTAGTGAAGGCCCTGATAAACAGACTGCGGCTCTTTAAATAGAATAGAGGGCAGATTTTCAGTATCCAATGATGTTTCTTAAATAGCAATAAGCTTTCTCCAAAGTCCGATGGTGGATTAAAGAAGAGATTTTGCGAACTCCGTGGAAAGCTGCAAATGTCTCTTCCAATAAGAAATAAGCACAGTTCTTTCTTTTAAACCAATGGAGAAAGCGATTACATTCAACAATTCCATCATTTCGCTATTGTTAGTATCGAATCCAAAACACGTTTCTTTTTATGTCTCAAATATTCGTCTCTGTAGATACTGCGCTTTATCTTCCCACGTTTAAGTTTACATCTTGAAAAAAGTTACCTCTCATTTGTCTTTTCTGCAAACTTGATTTCAAAGTAAGAAAAATAATATAGTTGTATGAAAAAAATAGGCTTAATCATTTGTTTCTTTCTATATTTTGCAATATTTTAAAAAGGAAAGGAACTACTTTGATATACCCCGCCAAATCGGAAATTTGGCGACTTTTTTTTCTCACTCATGGTACAAAATTAATACAAGAAAATACTAAATTTGGCAACAGCAAAAACCTAAAAGATGAAAAAATATAAATTGGCAACACAAAAATAAGAAGCAGCAACCCTAAGAAGTCCGTAGGGAGTGCCAGATTTGGCGCGTAATTTTTGGGGGGGTGTATCAAAGTTATACCAAAGGAAAAAGGAGTTTTCATGCTTTTTTTTTCTTTACGGTTGCAATAAGAGAAAGAAAAAGGTTAATAAACAGTTGTAGTTACCTAGGTGATAGTTTGAGCAATCCGAAGCTCCGCCTCTTGTCTTTGGGTCAACTCTCATTTCATGATTTCTTTTGTTTACATTGTAGTACTTTGTTTACATTGAGTCGTAGGTGCCAGATTTGACAGTTTTTGAAAAAATACGCCAACGCGACCCGGTTACCGTAATTCTACCTTCTATTGCATGCGCTGATTTTAAATATGACATCCATTTTTCTCAATCACATAACAGATTTTGACCGATTGGGCTTTAATATGTAGGCGGAAAAGCCTATTTTTTCCATTCTGAGAGAAAGAGTCTTTTAAAAATATGTGTAACTTGATAACTTACGAATGAGTTTATGCATCAAACATACAATTGAAAATCAGTTACTTAATACATAGATATACTAATTTCATATAAATAAGAACAAAGTAATAATTAATCATAACGATTCAATTATAACGTAAGGCAATCTTTTCAACTGGCGCTGTTTTTGCAGTCAAAGACTACGTAATAATGTTTCTCGGCTTTCATTTCACCATATAACCAAAATATCGCAATTAAAAGAATCTTTAAAACTTTTGTTTAAATGTAAAATAATCCGCTTACTAAATTAGGGAAATCAATAAACCGCACAAAAACTTCCATCAGTTTATCTTTGTTCGCAATTTCAAACACTAGCCAAGTTTTACTACTTATTTCGGAAGAAAATATTCAGCATCATTTTATGGTCACTAAAAATATCTCAGTATTTGGCAGCAATATCTCTTTGACGAAAGTTAGTAACAGACAGTTTTACAAAGTTGGGAGGGGGAGTCTTATCCAAGGTCTTATCCAAAACGATTACCGCAAATTTGGTAACATTTTGAATAGCACCCGACAAGAAAACACATTAATTAAATTTCCTAAAGTAACTAAAGCAAGTATAGTGGGATTATGGGCGGCTACATTTTTTAAAACCGTTTGTACTTCAATAGCCATATTGAAAAAGTTTTAGACATAACCATATAGAAATTTTTTAGACTATGTTTTTAAAAAAAAAGAAAGAAAGAAAGAAATGTTAACTGATTAATCTTTTTAAACAAGTGAAATTTCATGTTTCGGAAATTTATCAAATTTTTATATGCTTAAATGTCGTGCTTTCGTTTCTAACTGAATACCATTTTGTTCTTTATAATTATTGCTATTTTACTTTAATGTTTAAGAAAGAAGCTCGATTTTTAATCACGTCAACGCGGGGTGTTTTGAGTTCTTTCAGTTAAAGCAGAAAACGAATGAAAGTAGTGATTGTTTCTCGCTAAGTTAATAGAAAACGTTTTCTCTTATTTGGCCCATTTGGAAAGAATCACCCATTTACTTTTTCGCGGATTGATTCGCAAGAAAATCACGGTTACACCTTCCTGTGATCGTCTTTCTTTTCTTTGAAAGAGAGCAACGCACTTTATTAAGTAACGAGCCGGTCAGGGTAAAAACATCCGCTTCCAGGTCAGGCAGTTTCCCCCACGTTTGATTAGGTCTCAAAATGGGGAAATCGATTGCCCGGCCGTAACTAATAGAATCCCTAATGGTCTTGTCTGGAACAGTAGGTCACGTTTCGGGTCGCTGAAGTAGACCAACGGAATGCTCAAACAATTCATAATTAAGGAAAAACACAAGTAGTGGCCACTTCAATTTTGATTTCCTTCTTTGAAGAAAGAAATGATCAATAATAATGTGATTTTTTGTTCGTACTTAATGTAACTATCATATTGAATCAATTTTATTCATCAGTTATTTAAACTTAATGCACGCAATGTAAATACTTCGAGTGGGAGAATATCAGATGGTCTGAAATGTTCAGATTTTGGAGTTGCCGCTATTGGATCAAATTTGAGGTTTTGGGAAAAAAATGGATAAAAAATTGAACAAATTAAAATTCTGGCATTTTTAGAAATTGGAAAGATTTAGAAAGCGTTGAGCCAGGGGTGCCCACTTAGGGAAGGGTCATGGCGCAGACAGCACCATTGAAATTTTTAGGGGGGCTCGTGCTTTTAGGGGGGTTTCCGCGAAATTGAGGGGGGGAACCCTTGCCCTTAGGGAAGGTGGGCACCTCTGCTTTCGGTTATAAAATGCTCAATATTGTGGACCTACAGTTTAAAAATGTACTTCACTGTGGTCACTACTAGTGCGTTTTAAACCTTCAAGTGGCCACTACTGATGAAGTGGCAACTGCTGTTGTTTTACCTAATTATGTATTTATATTTTGCGTTTCGTTGCTCATGTCTAGTCTAGCAACATGAATAGGATGAGGCATTTTCGTGAAATTCGGACTGTTTGACAAGCGGGAGGGAGGGAAGAACAAGAAGTATGATAACACACTTTTTTTAAGTGAAACTTCTTATGAGAAGGGCCCGGCATAGGAGTGACTGAGCTGGAGGTGGAAAAACTCCTATGCATGGCTGATGAGTGCTAATAAGCACGAAACTGCAGTCCTCGGCTGGAATTGACTGAGCTGGCGGTGTATTTCTTGTACTAAGTAATGATGTGTGATGTTTGACAATATCCTTCATACTTGACTCGAAATAGTTCTCTTTCGACTTTATGGAGGGAAGAAAATACTGTGTCATTTGCAGCCTGCTGCATGAAATATGCTTTTAGTTTCCAGGCCATATAAAGCATTTGAAAAAGTAACAGTTTTAATGGGAGTTTCACTTTCGCTTTTCTGCATCAAAATCAATATTCGTTGGTTGCCCCCTCGCCCGTCAAAAATTGCTGATTGATTCCAAGAAAAGTCTTTTTCTATTTCAGACAATATATAACGTTTGGAAAACAATCCAATATTTTCTAACTCAAATTAACAAAAAAAAAAAAAAAATGCAGCTGTTAAAATAATTCGTTAATTCGACGTTCATTATTCTGTAAATAGGGGTTTTTGCCTTCATGTTAGTCGGGGAAAAAGAAAAATTCGTTAAATAGATTCGTCAAATGAAGGTCCGACTGTATCACTTATCACAAAATCTGGCGTTTACCTCAAAAATCTAATGTCTTTGCAACAGGCAAACAGCGCATTTTTTATTGTCATTTTGTCTTTTTCAAAATGAATTTTTTTTTTTTTTTTCAAACTTACAATGTATTTTAACAGCTTCTTTTTACTGCATAGACCACTTACTTATTTTTATTAATGCGTCAATTATCAAAGTAAAACTTTTAGAACATAACGATTCATTTGTGTTCCTTTTATATGATATTTAGTATCAATAAAAGCATAGCCCGAAATTCATGCAAAATTATATCTTTTAGAAATATAGAGCAATATCGCCTGGCTACAATCTTTGATTGTCATGTCTTTCATTCGTGAAAAACGAATTCAAATTATTATTATATAATTATTTTATTATTAATATCATTTAACTCCATCACGCGTTTGTTCACAAGTCTCATATCACCTTCGATAAAATAATCTTTTTCAGTTAGATATTTCATAAAGCTTATTGCGAAATGTTTTCAGTCAAGTTCAATTCCGTCTCTTTTTCTCCCATATCGGAAATCCAAATCAGGGTTACCAAGTTTCGAAATGAATCGCTCTGTTAGTGTTTCTCCAATAAAAGCGAGTGATTATGTAAGTCATCCCAGCAACAAGTTTCCAAAACAACACAAATGACGCAGAATGAGAATTTAAAAAATAAATTGTTCTCGAAACGATCAATTATGTCTGCAGTATCATATGACCAAAGTTCTGCTGGAAAATAATTTTTTTCGCAAAATTGGCTCCATTTGCATCAGATGAAAACGCGTTTCACATTTTAATTGAAGACAATTAAGAATCCCAAAGATAAGAGATGTTTATTAATATGATGAAACTTGAACCTTAAAATTATAATATGGCGTATGTCCTGAAACCTTCTACATTTATGAATTAGTTCTAGAGTTAGCTCTAAACACGTGGTTTGTTAACACAAGGAAGAATTTCAAAATTACGATTTTGTTTTCCTATTAAAGTTCAGCCAGTTTAAAATATCTCATTACTGAAGATCATCCATTCATTTTAAAATTTTCCTTTCTTAGAAAATTGTTTTTTGAGTAATTGCGAATTGCTTATTGTTTTCACTTACCGCCGAATGACGTCCATCCTCAATGCCGGCGTCCATGCGCCTTGGAATCAAATTATTTTAAACAACTTTCTCGACATTACTCAATCCTTTTTACGCGAAAACCGTATCCAACGGCCCTGGCATTCATTTGAATATTGACGTCTTGAATTCAAATTATGGTTGCGATAAACCATTAGTAGAAACAAGAAACCCAACGAGAAGGGTCCTAATATCGCAGTTCGTGATTGCGAAAAACATAATTTGAATTCAAGATCTCAAAATTCTGACTAATTTTGTCACTATGTGTCACATTCTTTCAAAAATTGTTTGAAGGAATCGATTTTTTTTTTTTGCAAAAACTGTATGTATTACTCTCAGAGGTAGCAAATGGTTACGGTGGTAAACATTAGAGCAAAATGGAGAAAAATACATGGAACGATCCAACATCTGTTTCAAATAGATAAATTATAATAGGGAGAACTAGCCCACCCGCACCTGTGCGTTCTTGAACGCCCTATCGAATCTGTGCACCTTTGTTTTATTTTATTTTCTTTCCTGCAACCTCAAACCTGTGGAACTTCGTTTTTTTAAACCCTCCAACCTAAGCGTATTCGTTTTTTTTTTTGCGTCCCCATATCTATGTGCCCTCGGGGTTTTTTTCTGAGCCCTTGAAGCTGTGCGCTTTTTTTTTTCTTCTTTTGCGCCCTTAAACCTGAGCATCTTCGTTTTTTTTTCTTGTGCCTTCAAAAAGCTCTTTCGGTTCTTATTTTATTTTACATAACATTATTTAAACCCTCGAACCTGCGCACTTTCGTTTTTTTTTCCCCTGCCTCCAAATTTGAGTGTTTTTTTTTTTTTTCGGCACCCTCAAAAGGTCAAGGTTGACGCCCTCTTGGAGGACCCAGTCAATCTGGAGGATCTTCAATCGCACATTTGAACTTCAACTTGGAAAATATTTTTAGGATGCCCTCGAACCCCATTTCTTTCCCGAACGTCATCAAAAATAAACAACTATTTCGTTTTTTGTGCCTCAATTTTGAAAACTTTCGAGGTAGCGTTTTCGTCCATCCCCCTTTCCCAAGATTTTGAATATGGTCTGTAGTTTTATTACTACGATTTCAATTTTAAAAAAGTTCCGGAGGGGTGACCCCAGCCCCATCATTTGCTCTAGCTCCATAAGATGGCGTAGAAGAGAGCCTCCACGTATCATTACAGATAGTTCAAATTTTCGTTTTTAGAACAGCGATGTCAAAAAATTTCCTGTAGAGCGCCTTCGACTTCAGTCCAGAATTGGTAAAAAAACGGTTTTTTTTTTTTTTTTTTGTTTAAACCGGGTTTATTTGCTTTAAACATTATTTGTAAGAAAAACAATTTTATGTTAGGTGAATCATAAAGATTTTATCAATTAATTGTTAAGGAATATTTAATATTCATATTTGTGCTTAATTTCTTTGTAATTAATCAAATAATTAAGAATAAAATCTTGTAATTTCATGTCCTCATACGTAGAGATTTCTATGGGAGAATATTGTTTGAAAATCTTTAATTATTTAAAAAAAACAACGTAAATGGGCCTTGGTATAAATAATCAAAGAGATAATTTACTGTGATAGTTCAGACATTATTGATTACAAGTAATCAATAATACATTTTTGTAAATTAATTTCCTCATAATCATAGCAATCTACGATAAATAAAAAAGTAAAAGTAAAATCACGCATTCTTAAACATGGAAAGTATTTTGCAGTATCAACAAATGAATCACAAGTCTGGTGTACATTACAGAACTTTAAAAACTAGAGAATCAATGCATATTTTGTTAAAAGATTTTTAAAAAGTTACAAATCATGTAATTTATTTACCTAATGTATCCGTGATAATATTATAGAAACAGGACAAGTAGGTTTTAAGAAAATCATTATGTTTTCTATTAGACATTATTTCTCCTGGTTTAATGTATTTAGGAATACAATTTTTTTTATCAAAATAATAATAATAATAAATAATAATAATAATAATTAAAAGCCTCAGCATGAAAATACTCTTTTAACATACATTAATAATGAAGAAGGTCATAAAAATTAATGTTTATTGATTCTTCCTCCATTCTTACATGATACTTCTTTTATTATATTTGGGACAAAAAAAAGTTCTTTGAAAGGTGAAAATTTGACATTATATTTTTTTATAAGAGCACTGAGTTACATGAATATTTTCTGTTTTCATAACTTATATATTTTCTTTTCTTGCTTTGACTGCATCGTCTATCAGGGATGCAAAAAGTGTGCAGGTGTAAACACAATTTTATTCCTATTCTAAGTGTTCTTGGACTTCTTTCGTTATTTTTTTTTCTCTTGTCCTTTAAATATTCTAGCGTTAAACTTTATATACACTATGCATTGCTTCAATGGTCCATAATTTCTGTCAATAAATCTAAAGTAACCAAGCAAATTAGGTAGTAAATGAAGTTTTGGTTGAATTATGCTTTTTGGACTATTTTGAAATGCAAAAGACTGAAAATAATGATAACTGAATAAATAAAAAAAGAGCTATTAGGATTTTTTCCCCAATAGGAAAGTTGCATTGATTTAAAAAAGAAGAAAAAATAAATAAAAACAAAAGAAAAACTATTTAGCAAACTCGCATTACCTTAAAAAATATAAGTTATTTCTAAATTTATTAAGTCTAGTTCATCTATAAAGCTTTGCTAATTACTTTGCATCAATTAGATTTTACTCTTTGCAATAATAAGTAAAACCTTGTGAAAACATTAGGGAGAAAACGATGAAGTTTTTTGAAAAAAAAAAAAAAACACGTGGATTTCTTTTTAAAAAAACACTTGATTTTACATGATCAAAACCGCCTTATTTTTTTTTTTCTCTTAATACTTCAATTTTTAAATATTTCTGAGGGAGAGTTATTGAACCTCACCCATTCTCCTAATATCACCAAAGATGGTCTTCAGTTGAGTATTTCCTTATCACTTTCCCTAAAAAGGCCATAAAAGATACCCATATTTACGTTTCTAAGACTTCAAGCCCTGCTCATAACCCATTAAAAATGATGGTCTGACTGTGTCACATTATTCTAAATTATTAATATTTTCGTTCTTGAGAAAGTATAACAACCGAAAAAAAAAGGAACCGAAGTTTGGAAATGAAAATCGGTCGGTGTAATTTTTATAATTTTAAATTCTTCAAGTCACTCACAAACAAACCAGCAGCGCCAAGTTATTCTAAGCAGGGCTGTGGAATTGGAGTGATTTTGGGGTAAATAAGTCGGAGTTGGAGTCGTTTGAAAACATGCCGACTCCGACTCCGGGTTTCTCTTTTTATTTTAATTTTCACTGACTCCCTTGCATTTTTAAAAAAACTGACTACCAATTAATTTGAATACAGGTATAAAGGAATACTTATAAGAAAATAACTCATTGTGGCAACCAGTTGGCTTGATTGTTTATCGAACTTTCTGTAACAGCTACCTACGCCATCTTCTAGTTTGCTTATTTTCTAACTTTATTTAACTGATAGCAACTGTCAGCAAACAGTTTTGTCGCTTAACATTTTCGAAGTAATCACTTTGAAGTAAAAATATCGAAATATTTTTTTTCCTCGATCTCAGTTATAAAAGGAATGTATGTATCGGTTGAGCAAGTCGTGAAACTTCTGAAGGAGCTTGGTAAATTCAAATAAGTGTTGGTACGAAAGAGCAAATCCAAAAGATTCGATAAAATATTTTTTTAATCTGACTAATAAGATTCTATCTAAGAAAGCTTAGTTCTCACTGAAAAGTACAAAATAAAATTAGTACATGATTTATTGATTACAACACTTAATTGTAGTTAATCCTAAAATCTTAATGTTAAATTTAATTCTGAAGCTGCCAATAAAAATAAAAATTGAGCCAAGAAATGTAGGTATTCGTACAAAGCTGTATACCGCCGCATTTTGTGTAAAATTTGCTCCAGACGTACATGTACCCGACCTCTCTCCGCAAAATAGTGCAATATTTTTGTTGAAATTTTTTAGATGAATTTTAAAATTTTTTATTCGGGAAAAATTTCAGAATTCGAGTATTTCAATTTTTTTTAAACTCTGAAATTAAGTTTAGGTGTCACCCACCAGATGGGTGTCACCCGAAAGGGGAGCGGGCGCCCCCTCAAGAAAAGTTTTTTGACTTAGCAAAAAAGTTTTTTTTTTTTTTTTTTTTTTTTTCTCACACAACTCTTTCTCTTACTCTTCTCTGTGCTTTCAAAAATTGAACGCAAAGGATTTGATCAACATCTATTTATTAAACATTGAAGGGGAGCAAATTAATCCTTTTCATTTTATTTTAAATTGGATTTTTAAGTAAAAATCGCAACTACTTTAAAAATCGCAACTAATGGACAATTTGATTTTCAAAGGTAATTTCTAACGTTGTATGCATCTTGGGTTTACAATAAAATACAAAGCGAAAATTTCATAAAAAGAAATTAATATTTCAATCTCTGTTTAGGGCTTTTTCCCCCTTCCCGTGAGAGAGGGTGATTTGAAAATTAAATTAAAAAAAAAATTAAAGAAACGGAGTCGGAAGTTTCAAAATCCTGGAATCGGAGTCAGAGTCGGCCATTTTTCTTCAGACTCCGCAGCCCTGATTCTTAAATATAGTTTTAGTGGCGCCATCTATTATTTTTAATAAAAAAACAATACATATTTCTGATATATTATTTTTTAATGTTCTGTCTAGTGATGTGCCGGATCGTTAAAAAAGTAGATCATCAGATACGGATACGGATCATTAGTGTCAAGATCCGCGGATACGGATCTCAGCATTTTTTTTACCCAATTCAATTATCCAAATGTAAAATTTGTTACGAAGGTACTCCTGTCAGAATAATGGCAGTTTCTTCAAAAAATGCCAACTGCGGCAAAAATATAATCAAGACTATGATTTAATTTAAAGAAGTCTCCGTTAAAATTGAGGGAGAGTTGGAAGTCATGGGTCAGCGCTGCATTAATGCTTAGATTGAATGTGAAAAAATATTTCTAGCTTACCCCGTAGATGTAGGATACGGGAGCAAGAGTGTAAAGCTGCTACTGGACAGGTTAGAAATAATTTTTCCTATTTTATTTCAACATAAATGCAGCGCTGATCCATTCCACCGAACTTATCCAACCGACGAAATACAGAGCCGGGAACCCTGTTCCCGGCTCTGTATTTCCTTTACAAACAGTAAATAGCTACAGTATTTAGTGTCACTTTTTTTGAAGGATGCCGAGAAAAACAAAAATGAAGAATAACAGAAACCTCAAACCAATAACAAAAACTAATATTAAATTAAAAATTAAAAAAACAAAACATGTCCCAGAGAGCCGACCTCATATTAAGATGAATTTCGCGGGTGTCTTTAACAACACACATTTGTTAACAAATATCAACTGAAAGTTGGTAAAAATTTTAAATCACTGAGCTTTTTCTCCTTATCTTCCGACTATGAAATCGCTGCTAATCACGCGTATAAAGGCTTAGAATTGCACTTAAAATTTATTTAACAAGATTATAGCTCCTACTGTATATAAGCTAGAAATTTCAAAAAAATATCAAACGCAGAAAACTTCGTTCTCTCAATTAGGGCCAACATTTTTAACGTACGGGTAAATTTTTACTACCATAATTGTGAAAAAAGTTCAATCGGTTTTTAATTAATATCTCTGGTAATTAAAGTTTTACAAAAACGAGGCCAAGCTAAGAACACTTTCGATCAAGTCACCTTTTGAACGAAAAATGAACCATCAAAATCGGTTCATCAGTTTAGGAGCTACGATGTCACAAGACACACTGATATACACTTTTAAAACTTATTTCCCCTTCCTTTTTGCAACAAGAGGGGGTGGGGTACAGATTGGCTTCTGAAATGACACCTTATAATTTAAATAGGGAATAAAACCTGATTTAAACGGAATTTAAGTCTTTTATTCAAATATTTAAATTTTTTTAAAATAGAAATGATCCGTTTAAGATCCGACAAAAAAGTAACGAATACAGATCTTTATTTTCCCTAGGATAAACGCGGATACGGATACGGATATCCGGAACATCACTAGTTCTGTCTAAATCTAAATTTTGAAAATCAAAAATTCTAAACTAGCGAAGGATATTGGTATTTATTCATCATATCTGAGGGTATGAAAGCCGGCTTTTTCGCTATGTTTCACTCTAATTTGTTTCAAAATTTAAAACTGATACTTCTCAACTTCTTCTTTATTTTGAATCCAACCAGGTCAGTTATAAGAGAAGTAGTGACGTACTTAGGGTTTAGCAGGAGTCAGGGCCGTACCCAAGGGGGAGGTTTATAGGGTTCAAACCCCCTCCGAAATATTTCTAAACTATTCTAAATGATGCTTTTTGTCTATAATAAAGAAAAACTTGAATAGAGAACAGATTTTTGAACTTCATTTAATTCGCTTGTAACTTTTTTTTCTAATTAAGATAGAGGGTTAAAGTTTCGACCATAGGTCGAGTTAGATCTAGAGTGAAAAAAGGAGCTCTCCAGTGGTGGCAAAATGAAAACTGGGGGACAACTCTTTCACTTTTTATTGAATGAAGGAAGTAGTACCTAAATTTCAGTTAAGCCTAAAAAAATTCGAGCGAAAAACGCAAATAACTCCCGCCGCAAGTAAGTTAGAGCATTGAAATAAATTGCGTAGAAAGCGGAAAATTCTACCCTTTCCAACGATAAACTATTCCCAGGCTCCGCAGACAGTTTTTGGGAAAAAAATAATAGGAAAAATTGGAGCAAAAATTTCAAAAATAGGAAAATTATGCTTTAAAAAATAGGGGGAAAAAATAATGTTCTAAAAAAGGACGGAAAATGCAACTATAATATCCAGTGGCGGATTGGTTGAAAAAATCGGCCCTGGCATTAGGAGATGTAGCGGCCCCATAGCTGTTATAGATATCAAATTTTATCTAACGATTGCATGGAATATCACTTAAATATTAGGAAATTATTCTTAACAACTAAATATGTTTTATTTAAATTAACAGATAGGAGCACTTCTGCGCTTTAATGGTGAACAAATTGATACAGTATTAGCTAAACCTTATTTTGGGGGAAAATTGCAATTGTAATTGTTCATTTTTAAGCATTTTTACAATGCCCGGAACTTGGTTGAATATTTCCGTAATCATAACACTGTTTGGCTAGTATATGTCTTATTCTGTAGTAATAACAAGTAACTTAATTGTTCTGTTATTTGAAACTGATCTAGCGATGTTCACGGGTGAAAGACTAGGGTCGTCTTAGAACGTGATGGGTCCCTTGACACAAACATACATTACTGGGCCATGTCATAAAAATTCCCTTTTTTATAATGTCATACCCTAACGACCCCATAGACTCGATGCGAGGTCAAAAACCTGTTGGGAGGGCTCGGGTACGAGTTTGGCAGCCCATTAATTTTTTTCAAACGCATGTATCAGTACAAAGAGAGATAGAGTGGACTTAGCTTTCTGGCTTCTGGGAGTCATATAAAGTGATATTTTCGAAAATATCGAAAATATCCGATATTTTAATATATATCGGATATTTTGACACATATCTGATATTTTCAATAAGCACAAACTGAAGTCTTCAAAATAGCAAATGCAACCTCAAATAACTCTTTATTTTCTTATGTCATTATTACAATATGTAGACTTAAAATTAAGGTTTCTTTTATTACCCATATATATAACAATTCATTTTACATTTTTATCAATCTTAATGTAGTTAATTTAGCATTAGCTGTTTTATTCGTTTTCCTTCTGTTAGCTACTTGTACACAGTTGTATAATTCAGAAATTAAAAATATACATGAGTTGGTGCACAGTCATAAGACATTTTCTGTTTTCCTGACCAATGTCAGGAAAATTTAGTATTTAATTAGGCACTTTTAATATGAATTCAAGTTATTACACCGTTAACAGTTATATGAACATAAAATAAAAAGGAATATTATATTACTTAGTTACATTAATGATGCATTAATACAACATAAAAATGTATTACATAACGCTGGTTATTTTTAATAATACATTAACAAAATTACTATGAACAATTTTTAGTTTTATATTGATATCTTAGTTGAGAAGATAAAAATCGAAAATATCAAAATATCAGGATATTTTCAAAATAAATATCGGATATATATCGTGATATGTATCATGATACATATCGACTGATATATATCGGCGAACCCTGCATTAAAGTATTAGCAATATAAACTTAACGGAAAAATTAACATTGAGTCTGAAATAGGGGATCCAAGGGGCCTCTCCCCCGGAAAATTTTCGAAATTGAAATCTTAAAACTCAATTTTAGACAATATTTGGTGATCTTAGGGGAGCGTATAGGTTCAGGGTTTCTCCTGCTGCAATCTTTCAAAAGTAGAAAAAAAAAATAGAATTTTAAATTATCTTCGAGTAAATGGTATGAAGAGCGGTTCCGGGAACTCTTCTCTCAATTTTTTATAAAACTATTATCTCTTTGAAAACGCAGTTTTAGAAGACCTTTGGTGATTTTAAGTCGAGATAGATTTCGAGGCCATTCACCAGAAAATTTTCAAATTGAAATCTTAAAAACCTTTTTTGGTAAAGACTAGGGCACCGGCAGTTGCTCGAAAGTTAAGTTCCAAAAACGAAATTTTTGCCGACCTTCAGTGACGTTAAGAAAAGGAGTTTTCAGGAGGCTCACCCCGGAAAATTTTCAAAATTGAAGAACTAAAAACGAAATTTAAAACGTTCTTCATTGATGATGCCGAGAGAGAGGAGGGGACGGGACACTTTCCCAGACAGTTTTAGACCATCTTTTGGAATTTTAAAAAAATGGGAGAGGTTCGAGTACTTTCCCCCAGCAAATTTTCGAAACTGGAATTCCATGTTATGGTGGGAGTTTATTCGGCTGTTCTCTTATGAAGTTATTCGAAATTGAAGCCCAAAAATTGAAATTTTAGACAATCTTCGACGTTATTAGGATGGAGTGGGGTGAGGTTCTGGGGACCACCGGAATTCTTTCAAACATTGGTTTTTATGAACTTATTTTCTTTTTAAACTGAGGGGCCCGAAACTGAGTTTATGCAGCGTACAGAATACTTTATGTTTCTTCAAAAAATGTTTGAAACTCACATTTCGACGGCCTTTGGCCTTTGATTTGATAATCTTAACAATGTAAAGTCTTTCATGCTCCTCAATGGTATTTTAAGATTGCATTTTTTAAAATAATTTTACGGAAAAAAAATATTTTGTCACTTTTATTCCAATTGTTATAAACAGGGTCGCCGAGAGCAAAATCGGATCCATGAAAAAATGACAAAGGTCATTTTTTGCACAAGCCTCCTTCTACACCTTTCACCATTAGGATATTTTACCAACTGCACAAGTTTAATTCCTAGCCGGGCCCCTATTCTCCAACAAGGCTGACATGACCTCCCGTCGGCCCTTGTTGTAAGTTGCATTTTATAGCAATTGTGAATTGGCATTTATAAGTAAAAGCGTCAAAGAGACCAAAAGTATTTTAACTTTTTACGACCGCTAAGGTTTCCCTTTTTTAAAACTTTTGTTCATTTAATTTTTATTATACCACAAAAAATGTATTGGCAGCCCCAGGGCCCGACTAACTAAAAGTGAGGCCCTAGGCCCACATTAATTTGGAGGCCCTTGAAGACTATGCAGTGTTTGAATTACATTTTTAAAGTACGAATGCACTTTTGGAAGCCTCTTTGTCTAATCACACAACTATGTATAAATCACTTATGTGCTTTTATGAATCCCTTTTGGGCCCCCTCATAATCGTGACCAAGTAAATTCGTTACTCAGAATGATTAAAAGTTCCCCTTTAAAGAAGTTTTTTCCCAATTAATAAGTCATAACTTTTATTTTTTTTAAATACATGTATTTTTCATATCGTTGCAATGCTATGCATAATTATTTTAAAAATGTGGGCCCCAGGCCTAGGCCTAGTCAGCCTGTTTAATAATAAGGCCCTGGGCAGCCCCATTTCAGAAATTCCCCCTCCCCCACCGCACGTAGTGACGGCCCTGCCACCCTCCACCCGCAAGCTTTATTCCATGCGTAAAGAGGAGCTGAGGCTGTGTTTTGCGAATTTGCGTTATTCTAAACATATGCGTGCAAAATTTATATTTTGCTGTTAGTAGACAAGCCCGAAAGACTTTGCTGTTAGTTGATCGGCCCGAAGCATGACCGGCCCACCGGGCAAATGCCCGGTTGCCCGCGGGCTGTATCCGCCACTGATAATATCCTGGTTACAAATGTAACTATGAAAAAAGAGCTACAAAGCTGTTCCATGTTTATGAAACATTTTTTTTTTTTCAATAAATGTTAAGAATTGCAGAAAGATTGGCTGTTGAAATAGGACGCAGATGATATTTCTTTTTGGTGCTTTCTCCTTCTCATACCCATCAAAAATGATAATAGCTTACCCATATTTGAATAAATTATTTCAGAAAGGGCATAAGTGCATAAGTCACATTTTTTTCAAAACTAAGTTAGCTGTGGTTTTACGATATTTGTATGTAGAGAAATCGATTCGTGTAGCAGGGAAGTCAATCCTTGTACATCAAAGTATTCTACTTAGGGGTCACATTTTTCATTTAGTTCAGAAAGGGCGCAAGTCCCAGCAGGGACCAATTTACACACTTCGGTGCCCCGTGGCACTGACGAATATGGTGCCTCCCTACACAAAAGAATATGAATGTAAGTGTTGGATATTATTTTGATAGAAAGAAAACTTTAAAATATTGATTTCATATGAAAAAAGTTAATAATCAAGACGTTTTGTAAAGAAATTATTTAATATAAATCTAAAATGAATTTATGGTTTTCATGTTAGAAATTTTTTTACAGTCGAAGATAGAAAAACTATGATACAAATGGTAAAGGTAAATCAAAATGTGCTTTCTGCTCATCAATGATTCTTCATATATATTCTCCTTTGTTTTCTTGTAGTAAATTCATGTATAATGTCCTCATAATCAAGTTTTGCGGTCAAACTTTCTTCTGTTGATTATAGAGCTAAAGAAGATAATTTACTATCAAAAATGAGAGTACGCAAAAGGACACTTAATTCTCTTCAATAGCGAAAATGATTGTTCTCCACTACAATTGGAGATTGGCGAAGTCAAAAACGATTTCAGGGCTGTATCTACATTGGCAAAAGTATCCATTATACCAAGTTGATGGATTTTTTAAAACTTTACGGTGATTGAACTTTCTTTTTCAATGATTGAATAAATTCATCAGGAATGTATTCCTTTAAAACACACGAGTAAGATTTTTGAAGGTCTTTTTCACTTTCTCGAATATTTTGCTTGTCGCATTCAAATAAGCAAGAAAATTTCTTTAATATGCCATCATAGGCTGACATTCTGAATTTTAGTGAAAAGCATGAGATCACAACAAAATTATTTTAACTCACTTCGTTTTTTCACCTGAATTCGCATATGATGCTTGTGTTTGAATAGAGCTACCAGTTTACCCAGTTAGTTGATTGACGACGTGACTGGGTTCATACTCCATTCAGATGAAAAAATTCCATGACTTTTCCAAGACTTTTTCATGACCTCATAAAATTTTTCATGACCATATTACATGAAGAGAAAAGCACTATTTAATTTCAAACTTGTCAATTTTTGGAAATGAGCATTTGCAAAACTTCTACGTGAATGTCACTACCTTATCAAAGCACTTACTTGTGATTGAAAAAATATCAGTGTACACTTAAAAAACTAAACTTTTTTTAGTGCTTCATCATATATACGAGTATTTAAATAAAACACAGTGAATGGAATATAATGATGCCAAATGTCTAATATTTTTTTTATAAACTGGCAGAATGATAATGAATGGGACAAAGGTTGAATAAGCAATTACTAAGTTTCAATAAACTTGCTTCAAAGGTTACATTTTAGTGTCTAAGTGCATTTAATTATTCGCATAACTTTACAGCATTTTGGTTCTTTAAAGTACAAAACACCATTCTTTTGTTAATTCAAGTTTCTAAACAGATTTTAGAAAAGCATTCAGTAGTGAATAAATATTTGGATTTAAAAGTACTTGTTTACTTATTTATTTGCACATATTCAAGTGCTTAAAAGATTCAGAAATTCCAGAACATAGTGTTTGATTCCTGTTATTGAACGTAGCAGTGGGTTGCATGGATTAGTTTTGCGGGCAATATGTTGGGCACTTCTGTTTTAGAGTATTAGAATTAATGTATTTCTGTATTCTATTGCCTGACTAAAGATCTTTATTTTATACAACCTTCAACAAACTAAGATAAACTCTGATAATAACATAATAAAGTTTTTACGAGTGATGGAAACGAACTCGGAATGCAATTGAATTGCGTTTTTCGAGAAGGCGTAGCAAAATCTAGAATGTACAAGTTCGCTATCACAGAATACAAATATAAGAAGTGTTTGTCCTTAGGGGGGTGGACACCCCTGGTCTAATTGTGGTACAAAAAGCATTCACTCGGGGGGGGGGGGATTAAACAAATCAGAATATTTTTCGTGAGAAGGACGTCCACGTGAAGTGGATATGGCATAGACTGCGTCGTGGAAAAAATTAGGGCTATTAGGGGGCTCACCCTGCAGTGCATGTGATGGCACTGTCACATTTGAATTTACTCCTGCTGGGCTCTGGAGTGGAGTTGGTTCAGTTTCAGGAACGTCATTTCAAAATTTCCCAAAGGGGAGGGGCAATGACCAAGGCCGTAGCCAGGATTTTGTTTCGGGGGAGGGGGGGTTCATAAATTTTCGACAAAAAGACGAAAAAGTCATCTGTTGGTATGATTTTTGAAGCATATTGCACATTGGTAGACGTATGGCAATGGGAGGGGGGGTGTAAACAGAATTTTGTTAAAAAAATTTTAGGAAAAAGATGGGGGAAGGGGCAGGCGGTTTTACTGGTCGGTTTTTTCTTCTTTTTTTTTTGGATTTTTTCTTTTGAATAGTAATTTTACTGAATTACAAATAGTTAAAGTTGCTTTATCAAAATATGTGAACAAATGTTTTCTCAAACAATTTAAATTTATTATTATAATATCATTCAGTCAAAATAAATAATGTACAAGTTTTGTTGGTTCAAAAAAGATGCGTGGTGTCGCAAATGTCGCAATTGCGAAAGGTACCATAAAGAGCTTTAATTGGCCCTCAAGGGGTGGGGAGGTGATCCCCCGGTCTTTTTTTCGAATTGAATCTTTTAAAATGCAATTGTTGATTGTTACCTATTATGCTATTGAGGGGGGGGGGGCTTTCCGCCGAAGTTTTTCGGAATTATATTTGCAAAAACGCAGTTTTAGACGATCTTTGGTAATGTCAGAGGAAAGAGAGATTCTGGGCCAATCCCCGGGAATTTCTTGGAGTAGAAATCTTCAAAACACAGTTGTGCAGGGCTGCGTAGTCGGGAGGAAAATGGTCGACTCCGGCTTTATTTACTTTTTTATTTTATTTTATTTTTTCAATTAATTACTTTTCACGAAATTTTCGCGTTATATTGTATTGTTTGCCTAAGATGTATACAACGATAGAAATTCAATTTGAAAAGCAAATTTTCCTATAGTTAAGATTTTAATAGTGAGATTACTTGAAAATCCCTTTTTTCCCCAAATTGATAAGAATTAATTTGCTCCTCTCTAATGTTTAACAAATAGATGTTGATCAAGTCGTGCGCTTTTAATTTTTGAAAGCTGTAACTTGAGAGAATTTTTTTTTTTTTTTTTTGCAAAGTCAAAAAACCTTTCTTGAGAGGCTGAAGTCCGCCTCGGGTGACATCCATCTGGTGGGTGACACCCCAAGTTAATTTCAGAATTTATTAAAAATACAAATACTATAATTCTGAAAAACGTCCCCAATCTTAAGTTATGCATCTATAAAATTTAAAGTAAGTAGGGCGCAATATTACGGCGAGAGGCCCGGTAAGTGTACATCCGGAGCAAATTGTACACAAAATACGGCAAGATGCAAATTTGCACCAATAGCTTTTACTATACGTCAATATTTCTTCTTCTCTCAATTTTTAATTTTAATTTTATTGACTGCTTTAGAATTAATCTGAAATGAAGATTTTAAGATTAACTGCAATTATTGAGCGTTGTAACCAAGAAATCCAATTCTTATTTTATATTTTATCGGACCTTTTAAATTCGTGCTTTCGCGCCAACACTTTTTTGAATTTACCGAACACCTGCAGAAGTTTTTTCCCGAGCTATAGGTCTCGACTTGCTCAAGGGTTCTTTTCCTATTTCAGGTATTTTCCAAGGGTATTTCAGGTATTTTCCTTTTACTATTTTATAACTGAGATCAAAGTAAAAAATACATTACTACTTTTGTTTCAAAGTAATTACTGTAAATGTAAGGTTACAAAACCGTTTGCTGACAGTTTCTATCAGTTAAAGAAAGTTGAAGAAGAAAAAAAAAGAGCAAAACAGCAGATAGGCAAAAGTAGCAATCAGAAAGTTGCCAATGCCAGTCATTTTCTTATGAGTAGGTCTCTATACATAAATCGAACCAATAGGTAGACAGTTTTTTAGAAAAATTTAAGGGGAGTAAGTGAAAACGAGAGAAAAAAAAAGTCCGGAGTCGGAGTCGGTATGCTTTTTAACGACTCCGACTGCATTACTCCAAAATCAGTCCGACTCCGACTCTGACTGTAAGACCATCTTTGGTGACGTTAAAGGACCCGGCAATCCTTCCCAATTGCAACTCCAAAAACGTATTCAATGATGTTAGGAGGAGGAATTTTCGGAAGCTCCCGGAAAATTTTCAAAGTTCAAGCCCTGAAAACTAATTTTAAGACAATCTTTAATGATGTTGGCGAGAGGGGGAGGGAAGACATTCCTC